>NC_134116.1:21234853-21537883 GCF_040939455.1 Microcebus murinus | reverse complement strand
TTTCAATTCCATTCAGTCATTCATTCAAAGGACAGCAACTCCATTCTTCCAGTAGCTCAACCTAAAAATCAGGGGTCATCTGAACCCCCTCTTTTTTTTCACATCCCACATCAAATTCATCAAGGAATTCATCCTTTTGAGTCCACCTTTAGAATATATCCCAAAATGTATGGGTAACTTAGCTTCTTGGAGCTTCTGTTTTCCCACCTGCATTATTGGGGTAATAGTGATACACCTAGCCTCAAAGAACGGCGGTGAAGATTAAACGACACTGAAATATTGCAAAGTGTCAGAAAACGCTCACTAAGTGTTAAAACCTATTCTGTCGCTATAACTAGGTGATATGACATGGCAACTAAAATGAGGTTGTATGTGCCCTACTTTTATGGAATGCTGAAAAATTCAGAGAAATAGCACAAAAGAGCTGTCAATAAAGCATCAACTGGTGACAGAAATGTTAGTTTGGTAATGAACATAAAAACAAATGTAATGCTATTTAAAGCTTGGAAAATCCTCATGAGAAAATACTCAAGAGAAGTACATAAATAGTCTTAAAAAATGAACAAAGCATTAAAAAATAATATCAGCACCCATGTATTTGCATGCCCAAGCCAGGGACATTTATGCAAAAGACAAAAAAAAAAACATGAATTTTAACAGACTATTATTTTTTAACACATTGACTGCCATACTAGAAAAAAAATTTTCCTTGGGGCCATGGTGTTTTATTACAAAAATAGAATAAAAACTTTGAAAACAAAATGATCCTTTCTAATTTAATGAAAAATTTATTATTTTTTATTGCTTTCTGTGCATGAGTTATATGCAACTTGAAAAATAGTTCTATGACTTCTAAGATTAAGAACTGTGTGAGTTACATACGATTCACAAGGCCCCAGGCTCAAAACTAGCGTGAGTTAAGTACAACTCACATGGCAGTTAATATATTAAAAGAATATATCTGAACTCTTAGCACTTCTCATAACCTGAGTTTACTCTTAGAAAATTCTATTTCTTCACATTTTCTGAATTTTCTACAAAGAATATATGTAACCTTTATAATCAGAAAAGTATTATTAATATTAAAATGTTAATATTAATATTTGCTTTAATAAAAAGGTAATGGGAGCTTTATATTTTTCAGTTAACAAAGATTCTAATAAGATAATTAAAAACTTCATGTTTAACCTAGTTTGCATTTATTAAGGTGTAAAGTTTTCAAAAGTTAAAAGCTGAGCCAATTGCCACGCAAGAAAATCAAAATCAAATTTAACACATTAACTGCCCTGTAAGTTGTATTTAACTCACACTAGTTTAGAGCCCGGGGTCTCGTGAAGCATATGTAACTCGTATCTCTTCACCTTGGGAGCTTCAAGAACTATTTTTCAAGTTGCATATAACTCATGCACAGAAAACAATAAAATATAGCAAATTTCTTATTAAATTAGAAAGTATCATTTTGTTTATGAAGTTTTTTTTTCTATTTTCATAATAAAACACTATAACTCCAAGGGAAAAAAATTTTTTTCTAGCGTGGCAGTCAATATGTTAAACTTGTTTGTAATTTGAAGGTAAGTGAAAGATATTAACCTTTAGTAAATTACACTTATTTTAAAAAATAAAACTTATCCATACACACAATGGTGTGTAGGTTTCGGGGGGGTGGTGGTGGCTATTTTTATACTGTGTTTAGTTGTTTGGTTTCGGCGTGTAAGTTGTATTATTAAAACTGTTTATAAAAGTTTAGGGTCTATAAAACTAATAAAAATGATCCTCAGTGTGGCTTTTCCCATAGAATTGCCTTTGAAGTACAGTGCTGTGGTTTAGGTAGTTTCAAGGCTATATTTATTCTATAATTGTAAAATATAAAAGTTAATAACTTAATAGTAGCAACTTGAGCTATCATTTTAATTGTGAAACTGCTCCTTCTCTTCATATCACAATTCAGTACAGTTAGGGTTTGAAAATCGGGCCACAAAAAAAGGACAGGTGCACCCAGATTCTTTTTGTTTTGTTTTGTTTTCAAGATCTATTTTATGGCAAATGATTTTTATTCCCCTTAGAACTCTCCTCAGGTATACCAGTAGCCCGAACTTTCTGGAAAATATCCCCATGAAATGACATCAGTCCCATATATATATATAATATGTTGGGTGCTAACAACTGTATACAAATGAGAGGAGAAATATTAATTCTCAAAACGGTTCTTTTAAATATATTTATCGAGCACCTACTCTGTGCGAGGGGCTGAGCTGTTTGTTTCTGCCCACATTACATTATTTAATACTCACGGTCCCTCTGGGAGTGTGGCGTTCAGGCCGCCATAATTCCATGGAGGGACAATGGAAATCACAATGTCAACACTGGAACCTCAGTCATCTAATTCTAAGCCCACGGCACAGCCTTCAAAAGCTGGAGTGAAATGAATGTGGCAACAGGTGATGGGGAGACAGAATAAACAGCGAAACAGGATGTGCTGATATCGTGAAGATAGCAAAGCCAAATAAGTTGAGGTCTTGCAGGCTTCGCGGTGGGGATCCTGGCGTGTTAGGCCATTAAACTGCTGTACTCCCAGTTCTCTTGGTTGTCGGCAAGGCAGCAAGAAGACAGACCGAGGGAACAGGACTCTTCTGTAGACAGCGGCCCACCAGCATTACAAGACCACTGCCCAGAAGGGAATGGGCGTGTTCCAGGCCCGGGAGCCTTGTGCAGCCCTGCAGGTGGGAGAGATGGGGAGCCCCATGGCCTCAGTGGTCTGGCTCGCTGGGCAAGGTCACGTGCAGGATCAGGCCACAGGGAGCTGCCATCGCAGGTCCAAAGTGTGGGTGTTACAGCAGATTCAGGCTTTGTTTTCTGTCCAGAATCTTGGTGCTGCCATAGGCACTTTCTTGGCCAAACTGTGAACAGCAGAAAATGGCCTTTTATGCAGTTACTGAATGAAAGAAAGAATCTGATGAAACTCATTGCTGTGTCTATTGTGAGATGATTGGGGAGGACAGCGTCCCTTATACTGCACAGAAAACAATTTTCCTAGGTAGAAATGTCCCCCTCTCCCCGGTCATAATATCAGAAATAGCCAGTTGGTTCTACTGAGGACAACGTGAATCATGCAGCTGGTCAGGGTTCCCATTTCATGTTGAAACTTAAAGGAAGACTTGAGCCGAATTTGGGGCCTACATTAGAAGAATATAGAACTTTAAAATTAATGGGTTTTTATATTAGTCTCATTCCTAGCTCCTGCTTCTTTCAATTTCTCATCTAAATACATCTTCTTTTATTTTGCTATATTTTTGGAATCTCCCTAAGTTGCCTAGCATGCTTTTGGCAGGAAGAAGACACAAGCGCACACACATGTGCCTACGTGCAAATGTGCCCGAGGTCAGAGAAGGTCCACATGGAGGGAGTGAGGCCAATCCTGGAGTCTGACTTCCCCTCGAGAGTGTTTCTCCTTCTAGAAGAAGCCGAGCATCTTCCCTTCACTTTCAAACACCCTCCAAGGATGTCATCTATCTGATGATCAGGTGACAAGGTCACATCCCGTGGTGTCATAGCATTGGGTTTGGTGGCCACTGGGGAAACAGGCTGAGATCACAGCACAAGGGCAGAGGGACGGGTCTCACTTTGCTGTCACCGATCGTGGTATGAATTTCGGCACTGCCACTTCCCATGAGTGTGTCTTTGGAGAAACTCTCCAACCTCTACTCGCATCCTCACCTCTAAAAGGAACAATAGCAGTACCCTACCTCGTAGGGTTGAGATGAATGAGATGATGTTTGTAAACTACCCAGCCCAGTGTCTGGTTTATAGAAAGTAATAAATATATATTAACATTATCAGCAGCAGCATCACTACTAACACAGATAAGAAAAATTGATGTTTGCAGTCCTAGTAACTTCATTTTACGTGTGTGTACAACATGCACACACATGTAGAACACAGTCTCCTAAGCTGTCAGTGATGCCAGGGAGACCCAGCCCTGTCCTCAAGGGTCTCACAGTGTGTAGGGAAACATCATGGATGTTTCTGTAGGAATGCACCTACAGAACTATGACCCCTGCTCTGGCTTCATAGTGAGGGAAGCCAGTCTCGGGAGTAGGGCCAGTGCAATTACCTGAAGCAGAAGCAGAGCAGGATCCGGCTTCCTCTGTCAGATAGGATTTTTAAAATGTGGCCACTGATAAACCTTTGGGACTGACAAGGAGGAAACAGGCTAAATGAACCCTCCTGCTCCCTGCTTCCACGCAAGGTCTGGCCCAGGTGAAAATAAGACCCGTCTTCCTCCAGCAGCGTCTGCTGGCCCCCTTCACACTGAACTCCAGAGATGGCCGAGCTATGGCAGCTGGATGAGGACCCCTGCCCAGCTGTCCTGTTGCCCACTCCTCAGTCTGCCAGGGAGGAACCTTCAACACAAGCCTGACTTTCTGAGGGCTCTACAGAGAGCACCCCTGGAGTTCTCTGAGGGAAGGAAAGCAACTGAAATGCGATGTCGGTTATCAAAGCAAGAAGTGTACCTGTTGGTGTTGGGTGCACATTTTCCAGAACTTTCTTCTCATGCATCCTGCCATATATGCCCTCCCCTGCCCTACCGTGACCTCTCACCTCAACACGAGTACTGTCCAATGTCTCATCCCTGTAGGACCTTGCTCTCTCCAGCACCTTAAAATAAGTCGACTAATTTCTGCCACGCTCTAGAAGTTCCTTCTGTTGTTTACAATCTAAATCATAAGTGCATGTTTTCCTGTTTTATGGTGATCAAAAATAGAGAACAGTTAGTCCTTTTCTTCCACTGTGGAGCTCTTCGAATATGGTCACACTGATGTCCCCAAGATCTGTTGGGCTTTGGAGTTCTTTGAAGGAAGAATTACTGCTGACACAAGATATTATGAATGTACTTACAAGTGTAGAGTGGTTTGAAATATCTCATGAGACTCTCTGTTTTAGACATTTTCACATCCTCCCTTACCCTAGAACAAGCAACCACATACTCACCCACAGGCAGGCAGACACCCTCATGTTGTACCTAGAAGAAAACTGACAATTTAAAAGTCATTGGGCCGGGCGCTGTGGCTCACGCCTGTAATCCTAGCTCTTGGGAGGCCGAGGCGGGCGGATTGCTCAAGGTCAGGAGTTCAAAACCAGCCTGAGCGAGACCCCGTCTCTACTATAAATAGAAAGAAATTAATTGGCCAACTGATATATATATAAAAAATTAGCCGGGCATGGTGGCGCATGCCTGTAGTCCCAGCTACCCGGGAGGCTGAGGCAGAAGGATCACTCGAGCCCAGGAGTTTGAGGTTGCTGTGAGCTAGGCTGACGCCACGGCACTCACTCTAGCCCGGGCAACAAAGTGAGACTCTGTCTCAAAAAAAAATAAAAAAAAAAAAAAAAAAAAAAAATAAAAGTCATTGGGATGAAGGTAATTAAGCGTGTTATTATGCATACATTGCAATAAAACAATATTTGCTTTGGTGACTCATAACAACATCATGCATTTGACCTGAAACCAGTGAAATATTATGTAATGGGAAGACAATTGATCTTAGTTTTTATGTGCGCAATCTCCTCACCTGGAATTTCTTCTTGTTAAAGTCCTTTATACCTTTTAAAGAGTTTGTGTTGCATCTTGGCAAATGAATAGTTAAAATAATTATTCCCATCACAAACTTAAACATAGTTCTACTGAACAGCTCTCTGAAATTTTATCCTTAATAATTAACACAAAATATAATAATACGAGAAGAAATATGTAAGAATCATAAGTAAATTTTTTGGAATTTTTGAGCTATGTTAGACCTGTAAAATTAATTTATATTAATATAGTCTTATTTTTTTCCTATAGGTTTCTTTGAAGACTTCTGTTAGATTTTATTCTATTTATCTTCAGTTAGTTTTTAGTAGGTTACCATGTATTAGAAACAATAGAGTTTTGTGGTTGTAAATGGCCTTAATAATCACGATGTGGGAACTGAGGCTGAGTTCGCTGAAAACTAGAAACCAGATCTTTTCCCTCTAACAATTGGTTACATATATCTAAAACAACCATGGCTTATTAAATGTTTAAAAAATGTGTCATAAATTGCTATAGAGGGCTGGTTGCTAACCTGAAAAAGGATCAAAGTAGCACACCAAGCAACGATTTGAGAAAAGACATTGCTTCTGAATTCTAATATGTGTGTGTGAAAATACTACCACAATAAAGTGGTGATTTACTATAACTAGTAGCTAATAATTTATCAGAAATACCTTTTAAAGACTGACACCTCTTTTCCATATTTTTTTTAAAAAGCACATTGTTTACTTAAATGCTGATTATAGCCTCAAGTTTCTGCCCAGAGTTTGGTCGCTCAAAACGCTGAATACTTTAACCTGACCAGCCACCACTTACTGAGTGGGCAGACAGAAGAAATTGTTCTAGAAGCTGGTTAAGTCTGATGGACCACACTTCTGTAGTCATTGGAAAAGGAAAAGTTAGGCAATTTTTCTAAGCAATTTAAGCAAAAGTGATTTGGATCAGGCAGAAAGAGGACACAGGAGAGAAGAGCAGAGTGCTGGGAGAAAGCAAAGCAATCCGAATGATTTATCCGACCGTTCATGGTGCTTTAGCTTTGGAAACCTGGCTCTAATATGGCAAATGGGCAGCATGTTAAATATCCTCTTGGACTCTAGGTCCAATGAGGTTTCCATCAAATTCCACAGCCTTCGGGGAAGGCCCATTCATTCAGGAGGTTCGACCAATCTATTTAGCAGGCACCATTATCCAAGCACATTCATTCTAGATTCATGAGTGGGAGATATCCGGTCAATATTTGCTCAGGATCCTTTCAGTTATTCGGCGAGGGCTAGGTACCAGAAAATCTTTATGCCAGGCACAGTTTATCTTAGGCAGTTTTCATAGCACTTTTTACCATCTGCCTATTTATTAACATAAGCACCATGAAGGCAAGGACATTGCGTGACCTGATGAGTGTATTGATTGCAGATGAATGAATACCCATTGTCTAGCTTAGAGTCCGATGTGTGGAAGGAGCTGGGCACATATTTGCTGAAGGACGAAAGAATGAATGTCACACACGTGCTCTTCTCCTCATCCTCCTCCCATCCCATGCCTAAGAGGCAGCAGCAAGGGGACAGTGTCCACTTTGGGACACATCTTTCAGAATGTGGCTCATACATATCTTTAGACTGGATGTCCATCTTGGATCATTGTCTCATGGCCATGAGTCTGTGATGTCAGCTCTTTGCTCAAACACCTGAATCCATAGTCAATTATTCATGGGTCATCATATGTTACTATGTTTCCCCCTCAGTCATACCCACTGTAATGACAGTGACTTAAGTCAAGGTGTCATTGAGAAGCTACTCAGAGCTGGCTGCTTTCTCCACTGGTCACACTGAATCGTCACTGTTCTTTTGCATAACTCTCTTTGCCATCTGAATGGAGAGCTCTCAAAGAGGACACTATTTTTTAATTTTTTAGTTGTCTATGTAAACCTCTAACACAGCTCCTGGCCCATCAGGAAATAATCCTAAGAAACCACTTACTGAAAAATTGACATTGTCCCCGGCACCCACACCTGCTCTCCAGTCGTGCCAGCAGTGCTCCAGGGACACAATAGGACCCTCGTCTCCAGCTAAAGCAACTGAGACTAGGAGGGTATTAATAGTGAGCCCAGGGTCACATAAATACAGGAGCTGGGATGAAAACTCAGATCTGTTCAACTCCAAAGTCCCTGCTTTTGCTACTACATGATGCAGCCACCCCTACACCATGGGAGATGCCTCCCCACCAAGACTTGGTACATTCCAGGTACTTAAGGAACAAAATAATATTACAGTGTGGTTATCCTGAGAGAGATTGTATCTTGGCCATCCTGGACATGCACTGTGATTGGACATTTAAGACATAAATCAGTGCCTACCACATTATAAGAGCTTAATAAATGTTGACTTGCAGAACAAAATCCTCATTAACTATTAGAGAAAAACAGTTGTGTCCGGAACATGTGCATTACCAGTGCTACCTGGATAAGAATGATATTTTGATAAGGAAGCTGCAGGCCATGGTTGAAGTAAACCTCGAATGCAGAATGACTGTGGGAAGAAGCCAGGCTTGTCGGCTTTGTGCTACTGTTATCAAACCCACAGAGTTTCCTAATCACTGCTGCTAGAGAGAGATCATGGTGGTGATTATGCAGTACAGCAGGAATGTTGTCCTGAATGAGTGATTCTGCAAGTTCAGTGGTTTAAGTCTGACCATAAATTAAATTCATGGAATCTCTAGGGGAATCAAATACTTACCATTTACCTGTTGCTTTGTAAATATGCCTTCTTCATTGGGAAAGAAAAAAACCTTAAAAATAGATGCATATCCAACTTCAACTTCAAGGCTTTTGGCTGAAGAATGAACACAAAAATCGAGGACAAACTTGTACCTGAATGCTGGATTCTTTTGACTTCTATTAAAGAGGCAGAGTTTTTTAAGAATGAACTTTCAATTTTAGAATAGCTCTAAATTTACAAAAAAGTTGCAGAGATAGTACAGAGAATCCCCATCTACCTCTCATCCAGCGTCCCCTACATCTTACATTTCTGTGGTTCATTTGTCACACCTGTGGAAAGACTACCCACCTGGTAAAAAAAAAAAAAACTTTCCAAAAGAAACATCCTATACAGGAGCATTGACTAATAGACTCAAGCAGAGTCCCTTGCAGGGAGTATAAATGCAGAGAGAAAGGGTTCAAAACTGATGGCAGAGAGTGGCTGAGAAGTAGACAAGGGTGGAAGTAAAAGCCACAAAACAAATAAGCCAAGAATAATCAGAATTTAAGTCAACCAGTTAACAATATGGACAAACAGAATCTTAACCCCTACCTCACACCATGCACATAATTCAATTCTAGTTGATGTTGGGTATAAATGGGAAAACTGAAACAATAAAGCTATTAGAAGACAACATAGAAGACTATCTTAATTTTGGAGAGGCATAAGTTTCTTAAATGGAACATAGAGGAAAATAATAATTTAGACTTCTTTAAAATTAATGATTGTTCATCTGAAGGCACCATCCCAAGCATGGAGAGAAAGTATTTGAAATTAATATATTAATATTTGACAAAAGACTTATATACAGAATATATAAAAAGCTCTTGCAGATCCATAAGAAAGACAGCCCAGTTTTTGTAAAATGGGCAAAAGGCATGAATAAGCTTTCACAAGATGAGGAGAACTAAATGACAAATCAACATATAAAATGTATAAAGTGCTTGATCTCATTATTCACCAGGGAAATACATATTCAAACCACAAGGTGATGCCATATATATGTACCAATAGTGACAAATTGTTTTTTAAACTGAGAATTCTGAATGTGGAACATGATGTAAAGTAACTGAAACTCTCATACACTTTTCTTGGGAAAAGTAAACTGTTTTACCACTTTGGAAAATTGTTAGAACATATCTACAAAAGCTGGTTGGATGTATAATCTATGATTCAGCAATCCCACTCCTAGGGTTATACCCAACGGAAATGTGTATCCACATACACCAAAACAGTGTCTAGAATGCTCCTAGCCACACTAATCCAAAAGTCAAAAATAACCTAAAGTTGGAAATAACCCAAACATTCATTAATAGTAAAATGGATAAATAAATTGTGGTTAATTAATATAATAAACGAATGAAAATAAACCAAAGTCATACACTGCAATCTGAATGAATCTCGCAAACATCGTGCTGGGAGCACTATGTTAAGCCTAACCAAAAAAAGAGTACATATTGTATGAGTCCATTTACATTAGTTCAAAAACATGCAAAACTAATCCATGCTGGCGGATGTCAGAATAGTGGTTACTTTTGATGGATAATAACTGAGAGGGTGCAGGTGACTCAAGATTCTAGTAATGTTCTATTAATGTTCTATTGTTTTTAATCTAATGATTTCACAAGCTAAAATGGTTACATTTTATAAAAATTCACCAAGATGGACACACACAATTTGTGCACTTTTCTGTATGCACTTGTAGAACCTGAATGCTAGAGTCAGAATGTGACAATCATTTGTGAAAACCTCCAACTCAAATGTTTATCAAACTCATTAACCTGTGTTAGCGTGATCCAGAAAACATGTTTTAATAGTGTTACCCTTTAATAACAGAATAAAGAAGACAAACCATGGGGCTCATATCTCTTTATTGGCAAACATGTAGGCTGCTAACAACCTGACACAGGTCTGTGTACCTGCAGTTCCATCAACTAGACTTAGGAGAAAAAGAGCAGACAGCCTCTTGCCTGGGACAGCTCTTATTCCCCTGAGCCCATGGATCCCTGTGACTCCTATTTCTTATATTTTATCACATGCTTAGGGAGTAATATCTGGTTTTTGGGTTACAAAACAAAAAAGGTAAGCAGAATTGATGTGGTAAAGGGAATACCAAAAAACTCAGAAAAGAGAGTAGCTACAGACACAAAGACAAAGAGAAGCTGAGTCACAAGGATGACAGGCTCCCAGAGCTACTAGGAGCTAGAGTCACTCTTGTCCTCTGAACTGTTTCTGGTGCTTCTCTCCTCTTCTTACAAATAGTGCCCATCATCTGAGTGATGCTACTACATCATTTTCTGAAATTTCACTAAAAATTACTAAAATTTCCTAAAATCTTAAAGAATCTCAGTAAGAAAGTGACTATAGTTGGAAGAAAGGAAGATTGTGAATCAGATTCTGCAAAGGATGAAGCTGGAAGCCTGTCATTTTAACAAGCATCCTGTCCTAGCATATCTTTAATCTACTTCCATTCTATACTCAGAAGAACTTCTACTTCTGGGAAAGTCAGGGGATTCCAAAAAGAGCTTATATTCTCCATTTCCTCACTATTAAAAATAATGCTCCAATAAATAGTCTTGAACATTAACTTTTGTTGTGCTTGATTATTTCCTTAGGGCAGATTCTTAAATGGTAAACCAGTACAAAAGGCATGAACATTTGCTTTATTCAAGACTTAAAAATGCATGTTATTTCCAGATTTTTCTATTTTAAAAATTGAACCAATGTATGGACATATAAGTATTTATCAATGTTCTCATTTCACAACATCTTTACTGAGTGTTAACATTGTTTGTTTATTTGATACCTCAAATAATGATATATCACTTTAATTTTAATTTGTTTATGGGTTAGGTCAAACACTTCAAGAAACTTTTTTGATGTTAAGAAAAATCACTGAAGCATTTCTATATGACATTCCCATAAGGAATATTTCAGTCAGAACTGATAGCCAACAAGGATAAAATGAAAGAAGAGACTCATACATCCCCACATCTATGAGTCCAGGAAGAAGACAACAAGACAATTTCATTCTTTTTTGCCTGGACAACGATCTCCAGCATCTCTTAGACAGGATTGCAATGAGTCTTTCAAATACTTCACTGGAGATTTTTGCCTGGTTTGCTTACGTTGTGGTGGATATTTTCAAATTTGCCTTACAGGGAAAAGTTGATTCATGTTATTTGCTATTTCCCCATAATTTCCAGGCTCTGCAATTTACCTGAGAACTCAGAGAACCAGCAGAAACACAAGAAATTTCCGCCCCAAATTGCCATGTGCAATTTACTTGCCCACAGAACGCTCCCTTCATGAAACTCTTTGCTTTTGCATTTCTGACAGAGAGAATATAGAGAGCTGTTTCTTCTCAGAGATTTGTAAAATAAGCCTAGAGGGAAGTTGGCAGTTTCCTAAGTAACTTATCTATATAATGTACCCCTGATGGAAAAGTTTGCAAACCCACTTTTTAGAATCACTTCCCCAAGGACTGGCTGGTCAAGGTATTATGTTTTATGAAAAGGGTTCAATACATTTGAGGCCATACAGAGTGAGAAGTGGGCTCTGGTGCTCTGTGTGGACAGAGAGGAGGGGCGGCTGCTTTCCTGACCTCGTTCGTACTCCATGGCTCTGCAGGTCAACATATAGTCTGGCCTAACACCATGCTTGAAGCCCCCAGAGAGCCCCGACTCTGGGTGTTAAGTGGGGGAACGGGTTGGGCAGGATGCAAGTTCCAGCAAACAGGTCTTGGTGCTTCTTCTGCCCTGTTTTCCTGGAAGAAATAGTCACTCATGCTTGAGGCTCTTCTCTTCCAAACACGTGGCCCACAGCGAGACCACAGTGTAGAAGGCAGGTCGAATGTTGCATATGTATATGGAGGGAGACCCAGAAAGTTCTTTCCCCAGCTCCAAGAGGAGTAGCAATTCCACCAAAGCCTTGGAGAATAGGATCCCTTCACAAGCAGGATTTTTAAAATCAAAACTTTGTCAGCCATATCCCCCCAACACAAACACACACAAACACACACACATACACACACACACACACACACGCACGTGTACACGCACATGTGCGTCATCAACCGTTACTGAAGAGACTAATTTGGCGCTATGCATTGAAGAGTTTCCATTGACCTTTGCAGTGTGATTTGAAGCCTGAGAAGGTTGTCTAGCCACACAGTACAGGAAACAACCCCCATCAGGGCAGTTTCTTCTAGTGAGTGAGTTGGCTCCAGAGAATCTCATCAAGGTGTGCACGTGCTAACCAGAAGGAGGAGGTAGCACATATCCTTATCAGCACCCTACTGTCACCACCATACACATCAACACAGTCACCGTCTCAGCTTAGCTGGCTGCCACCAGGCAGGGGAAGGACAGGCAGTGCTTACTAGAGTTGGAGAAGACCCTGTAAGGGTACTGGGCACTTAGAGTCTCAGTAGAAAAGCTATGTAGGACAAACTGCCCCTTAATGGCTTTTTCTGGGCCAATTCCAGGTATTTTAAGTCCATCACATAAATAAGGAGTAATCCTGAAACAGACTCTTAGCAAAGGTAGACTCCCGTAACCTCCATGTTTAATACAAACAAATTGCCTGGAAGCCTTTGGAATCTGCTCAAGCAATGAGCACAGCGGGGCTCTGTCTTTGGTTAGTTTATAGGATTTGCGGTGGTTCTGGTTTTCCTGTTTCGTTTTCTCATTTCCATCGATAAAGCTATGCCTCTCATTATAATGTACGTTGTGTGCAAAGCCCACCTGCACCTTTATATTGTCACACAAACATGCAAATGTGGCCCCGTCTCTGTCCCTCATGTCCAGCCACAGCCAATCAACCTGGCCTGCTGCCAACCTAGCTCCTGGTGTCGGTGGAGAAGGGGGACAGGCTGCACACTGCAGGACCAATGGACTCATCTGCCCTGTGCATGGCTGCTATCAGAAGAGAACTACGGAGCTACATTCAGAACCACCACCGAATACAACTAAGGCCATCAAATTCCCCAATCCACCTGCATGAATTATTCTTATTCTTAATCCCATGTTGTCTTTAGCCAGTGGTCAGCAAGCTTTGGAGACACCACTGCAGACCCTCCCAGCCATATCGTTGCAGGGGGAGACTAGACAGGCTGGAAACAATGTCATTCTACACAACCATCTATTTCAGCAGTCGATATCTGACAGCCGGTCGTAACAGCCTTCCGTTATGTCCTTTACCTTGGTGGCCCATTAACATCAATTTCTAAAAAGAACCCAGGACAGACTCTACTCAAGCCTATGGATTTAAATGTTTTCCGGTTGCAGTTTCCTTTTCTTTTGATTTTGCTAATGTGTCAGCCAATACCAAAAGATGGTAGTTTGCCTATTCTACAGGGAGGTAAAAAAGTAACGTATAGTCATTGACTCAAAAATGACTTACAGACTCGCCGTTGCGGAGTGTGACCTCGGCAAGAGCAAGTGCTTGTCTGCCTTGTTCCCGGCTGTGCATCCAGCACACAGCACCATGCTCCGTGTTTAGGGAGCCTCGATAAACCGCTTCTGAATAAACATCAGAGTGTACTTGGCCCTGTGTTAGGTGCTAGGGACGAAGAGATAGAAGATGTGATTTTCTAGGGATTCAGAGTCCAGAGGCAAAAAAAAAAAAAATGCTTTGAGTTCATGTCCCACGCTTCTATCAGGAAAGCCAGCAAGCGATAAACAAATCACATGGGTCAGGAAGAGTGGATGCCAGATATGCTAATACCACAAACCGGTATTGTGACTTCAGGTCTGGTCAATTCCTAGGGTCCAGATTTCCCTTTTGAGTCTTAGCTTAGCTAAACCTCAAGAACGCTTCTCAGCTTTTTTGACTGCATGCAAATGAGTCAGGTTAGACCAAATATATGTAGTCGCTTCTCTTTTTCTGCAGCATGTGGACAGATTTGCAGGATTTGTGTGGACGGATGAACGCTGGCCTGGGAGCAAAGGCACGTGTGTCCTCTGGGGTGGGGGGCGGGGATCCAGGGAAGAGGGGGCTGCTGCCCTGTCCTGAGGAAGCCGCTGGCAGGAAGGAGTTATGTAAGCACTTTGCAGAAATGTTGGTGAGGCTGGATGTTTTCAGGGCTGCCGCGGCTCTGTGTTGCTGGGCAGCAGTTGGCCGGCTTTCACTGCCGTTAGCACGCAGGACAAGCACCGGACTGTCCGCCCCAGCTGCAGCTGCAGAGCTCGGGGAGGCCTAACCTCAGCACCGCTCTCAGCCGTTGGAGTGAGCCAAGGGCTGTTCCAATGGGATTCACATTTCCCCACCTGCATCTTGTCCTTAGCAACTTCCCTTGGTTGCTGCCCGCAGAGAGGCGACAGGGGCCAGGCACATAAAATGCTACTCGAGGCGGGTGGCAGCCCAGGCTGTCCTGAGTGCAGGCTGCACCGGGATGAGGCCAGTACTCTCACTCCCATTAGCATCAAATCGCACCAATCTAATTTAAAATAAAAGGCTTAGAGTCTGTCGTTATTATCCCTCCGCCTGACAAATGCCCCCATCAAGCTGTACGCAAAGCACGGTCCAAAATAGATGGCACCATGCTTATTATGGATTCAGCCCCTAAATTTTAAGTCAAATGCCATGTCAGCCACATCATCTGATGTCTAACACCTCACTTCCAAAATTGAATTGTGTCCCAGCTTGCCAAACAAGCCCATTCGTCACAACATCAGGACGTCCTGAAATTTCCTGGTTACTAAAGAGGGGACATGAAACAAACAGAATAAATCGGGATGATGTTTGGATTTTTTTTCCTGGCATGGCTTTTAACGCCTCAGTTTCCCCATTGGTAAAATAATGACCAAAGGATCTTGAAAACCCGAGCAGAAACCTGCAAACCCGAGCAGAAACCTGCCACAGGCACAGCTATTACTGTCATGGTGTCCTTCCAGCAGGCAGCGAAAGCCACAAAGGAACGTGGAATGTTCGTTCGGACAAGAGTGAGGTTTAGCGACGTAGTCAATTCGGAGCCGTCACTTAGTAAATGAATTCGCAAAGGCTCCGTGGCAGGATTACAATGTGACAGCTGCAGAACTGTCAGCAAGAGCCACGGAATGGGAGCTGAACACACGTAAGCAACCCTAACATTCACACATGCCACGGTGCCTTGATCGTGTGGCAGAGCATTCCGGACACCGGAAAGACGGCAAAGAAAAAGCCATATGGAAAACCTCAAGTTCAAACTAAACGTCCAGACTGAACATAGAAGCAGGGATTGGTGACGTCACTCCTGAAAAGCCTTCTGTTTTGAAGGAGATGAGCATAATTCCAGAGGTTCTGTGTCGCCTACATTTAGTGGTGATATACTTGTGTTATACCAAGTTCCGCATAACAGGGCCTCTTTTATTTTTAAGAAAAAAACACCTGCGATGATGGTTTGAATAGCCACAAGCACAAGTAACATGCAGTGGAAGTCAGAAAAGGTGGTCTCGAATTTCTGTACCAATCACGTGCTGTGTTCTGCGGTTCGTCCACACTGCTGCTATAATGCAGGTGTAAAACCTTGGCAGAGACAGCAACTGGAACCCTGACACTCAAAAAAAATTTTCTAAACCTCCCTATTCCTCCTTGTTCCTTTTCCTCTTTGCTTCTTTCATCTGCTGTTTTGCAAAATAGGTGGGCCTGATTTTCTTTTATTATGTAGGAGACTCAACACATTCAGATGGAAGGAAGGAAAGAAAGAGGGAGAGAGAGGTGGTGAGAGAGGAGGAGAGACAGAAAGAACAGGGAACATGTCCCTGTGGGTTTTTGTAGCAAAGCTGCCTACTTTTATTCAGTGATGAATCAGTACCATGAATCCCCAAGCTACTAGGAATATAAACTAAACTTCTTGTGTAATTGGAAACTACTTCAAACAAAAATTTATATTTGTTCCAGCAGCAATCAGAGAGAAACCAGTGTTATCTGTAAAGTCACAGGGACTGAGGCATCTAAAGGTGCCGAGCTAGGTGTGAATTCTGTGTCCTTCTTGGAGCTTGTGGGGAACCTCATGAAAGTCTGTGTTCAGCGTCTACTGTTGCACTGTCTCGTTTAAGGGTAGACAGACAGCGGTTGCATTTTGAAAAGTAACAGTGATCACTTACATATCATTTTGATGATTATATCAAAGTCCAACTGGAAGGTAAAGACAAATGGGCTCTAATTCTAATTTTACTGTACATATGACATGGCTCACAACTTTGTGTGCTTTCAAAATGATTCATCTTTTAATTCAATAATTATTTTTAAAGGTTCAAACAGGAAGAACTATCTTCCAATAGCAACAACATGTAAGGCACTTCGATGGCTCAAAACCTCTGACCTATGTTCATAGCCGGAGAGCATGCTGTCCAACCAAGACCAGAGGTTTCGATCCAAAAAAAAATCAGAAAATTAAGCACTATTAATAAAAATCGGTGATATTTATGATCTTTGAATGCAAGCATTTATAGGTTACAAGGAAGACATATGCTTCTTATTTTATACATGGCACTACAAAATTAGCCAGTCAGCACACTTTGTAAAAATGCGTAACATGAAACAGGAAGACCTTGGGGACCTGGGGACAGAAGTAGAAACAGACCCTGCCCTTTTTAGTCAATGAGAAAATATTTTATTTGTGCCAACAAAGCATTACTCATAAGACCGTTTCAGAGCTGTCACATTTGAGATAAATTTCACATCTTGCCTCAACCTTGCATTTTTCCCTGAAGGTGGGATAATTGAAGCATACATGTACAGAGAGCGTTTTATAGACGGGGAGTGCCTCGGAAACGAGTTGTTGACAATCTCGTCCCCTGGATTCTCTTTTGATATGTATTCGTTTTCTCCCCCGCTCTTGCAAATTAGTATCCTCTTGATTCTGAAATTTTCACATTAGCAAAAGTTGTAGGTACTAAGAGTGTCACGGAAAGAAAAGCTGGCTATTGCAAGAAGGCTCCTGGAGAGAGGAGAACAGGGGAGGAGAGCCACCTGCCTGGCAGGCTGAGTGTGAGCTCTCCGTCCCCTCTCGGGTGTCCTCATGCATCTGTGCCGGTTCCCTGCACGGCCGCTCGGTTCCCGCCCAGGCTGCCCGGAAACACATAGCTGCCCTGTAGCCACATCCCTGCAAGGCTCAAGACAGGACCAAATTACAGGCGAGCGAGCATCAGATACCGTGTGCCAATACCGGCTCACCAAGGCAGGCTCATCTTCCCTGCTTGTCCCCGAGAGACTGGCTCAGTTGCGGCTGTGCACAGAGCCTCCCGACTCTGCCGCTCCGCTGTGTTTCTTGCCATAAGACCAGGTTTGCATAGAGACCTGGGATCACAATTCTGGTTTCTAGTAATGACTGTTAGAGAAGACAACCAGCAACTCTGTTCACCTGCAGGGTGTGAGGTCTGGATGTGCAGGTGCAATTGCAGCAGGGGTTTCTGGTCAGAGCTGCTCAGGTGTCTCCTGTCTCCAAAGCAGAACCCAAAGCAAATGCACAGAGATGGTGGTTTGATGTTAGGGTCGTTTGTTTACTTATTATTGTCGTGGTTTCTAACATCTATGGGTAGAATTCATTTCATTAGTAGAGTGTTAATATGTTCTTTAAGTTTATTTTAATTTCATTGTGGTTTTCTCAGGCTTCACAAGAGTGTTGCTTTTGTAACAATAACAAAAAATAATACATTTTAGAATGAGTAGACCTACCTAATCTCTGTCTAAATGAATCATTGCTACAAAAAGAAACGGTGAAACAAGGATCCATTTCTTGTTATCCAGTTGCTGACTTCTAATTGTTAATATAAACTCTGCTCATTATGTTCACCTATCACACACGTCATTTGGGAAGGGTCAAATTCAGTCCTATGGTATTGTACTTTCTGCCTTTAAAATTGTCCCTGACTCCTGGAAGAAAAAAATGTACAACCCTATTCCTGGAGCTTTGAGTCCAAGTGTCTGATGTCATTTCCTATACATTCTGCAAACGACACACTCTGCGGACTGTAAATTGCAAAGCAACATGGCTAAAAATTGCATTGGTTTTGCTACCCTCAAGTTTCCTGACCTTGAGAAATACAAACAGTCTTTTTTGGCATGGAGAAAATACAAAAAGTAGTTTCCTCCTCCAATCTGCACAGACTTCGGATATAATTGATGCACCATTTACATTTCACACACACACACAAAAAAATGCTATACAAAGAATTTATCTAAACGTGGCCCCTTTCAGTTTCATGCCATCTGCAGCTTTTTAAATCACTTAGAAATACTCACCAAGACAATTAACCTCTGCTGTCTCGACATTTTTCAATTATCTAGCAGAAGCCTGGGAACGAATTTATAGAGTGTACATGGTTTTTAAAGGGTTAAGGCCGAAGATGTCTGAAGAAAATCAGCTTAAATATGTCGTACAACAAAACATGTTATTGCGGGTATTGGAGTTAGGGTATGATAATGAATTTCAGACTCAAATATTTTCTTTGATTGTCACAAAAATATGTGAGGAGCCGAGGGTTTGCTTTCTGTGTTCAGCATGGAGTTGGTTGTGTGTCATTACCAGAGGCTAATTGTATGAAAACTGCTTTCACATCCAGAAATCCTGATACGGGAAAGGGAGGGGGTCCAACAGGGAAGCCAGACACCCTGTGTGGATGATTATTTAAAAGAGGAAGGATTAGTAGTGGCTGTTGGTATTTAAATACTTTTTGGAGGGTGGCTCGGTGATTGATACTGGTGCCCCCAAATCAACCCATCTGAGGTTCAAGACACGTGTTTCTAAGTACTGCCACAGCCCTTTCCAAGTGGATAGCGAAATTTCTTTGGCGGTGCACAAGAGTTCTCCATTAGATCATTAAGCAAGTTCAATAATGTTGAACAATCAAACCGGAAGAAAATATGCTATTAATCCGCTTCTTCTAGAGTGTTTATTTATTGTAATCATTCATCACTATAAGCCTGAGAGGCTACTTATAGTTTATTTTTTTTTAATTGGGTTGAGATGCTGTGCGTTAGTTAAATACCACGCAGGACGCAAACGAGGCAAACCTAAGAGAAAGATGGGCATATTGCCTGATAAAGGATTACAGTGGAAGTGAAAGGCTGACCTACAGTCAGGAAATGTTAATCATTTTTACACCAAAGTGAGTGTAACGTTTCTATAGGGAAATTACTTCAATCTGGTCAGTGCAAGGAGCAGTTTGTATAATCGGATTGCAAATAAGGTTTGATCACATTCCAGCTTAATCTACTCTCTGAGCACCATTTACGGCACTAAATCAAACCCAGGGAAGCTGCTGGCGAGGTTTTACAGTCATTACACCCAAGGGGCAGGGACTTGGTAATAAACAGCAAATAAATTGAAGCACTGACTTGCCTGCTACAGGGCATTTCTAATTATCCTCTAGTTTAGCTGGAAATTGTCATGCTCTCATCACAGCCTATTTTAACTGCTGCTGAATAAGAGTGATACTTTTAGGCTGAATTAATTGAGAATATGGGGAAATGCAGATTGTACCTCCACCTCTCCCCTTCTCTTCCCTTCCCTTCCCGCTCCTCTCTCCCCTGCCTCGCCGCCACTCCACCAACTTATCATAGGCATTTTAAAAGACCTGAGCAAACTATTTTTTTTTTTTCTGTGTTCATCTGCCTCCCTCCTCTTGTGAGGGAATCAGAAATGTAATGTAACAACAGCATGCCTCGTTTATTTCAATTACGGCCCAAGGAACCACCAGAATGGACAGCACTAATAAAGATAACTTGCAAATTCTCCCAAATGGCCTGGTAAAGTAAAGACAGCGTGTTCAATCCCGGGGCTTATGGGCAAGTAGAATTACCAATCTGTGGCATCAAACGACAGGAACCGATTGAGTCAGTTACAGTGACTTGGCCGGTGGGGCCCAGCCATAGCCTCTAGTTCCATGTCTGCCACTGACTCACCGAAATATCATAGGAGCACAATCAGACAACGTGTGGTCCCAGGGATCTTAAAAAGATGGTCAAGGTGTTGGGTTTTGAGCACCTTAAGAAATACTTGCTTGGGTAAATTTGGATATAGGATATGTCCTATAACTCATCCGAAATGTGAGTAAGGTACTGAAACCATCCTGTATGCAAAATGATCATGAGGGTAGAGATACTAAGGTATAAGAAAATCATTTCTCCTTAAAGTTCAAGGACAGTGACTCTAAGGTCAATGTCCCTTGCGGATGTTCTTGGTACCCAGGCAGCAGGGGGACTTAGTAGTTCGGAGGCAGTCTTCCTAAGTGGGAGGAGACTTGATTATTCTATCTAACTTAGCTTTTAGAGTGAGTTGGAAAAGAGGATATGACCTCCCAGGAAAGCTACCCTGGTCTGCTTCCAGCTTCTGCTCTCCCACCGATCTCCGCCCGCCTTCCAACCGTGAAAGTGGAGCTTGCAAAATAATTTTTTTACTTACTGTGGGAATCTCAAGACCAAGGATTAGGAACATCCTGCATTGGTGAAGCTCTCTGACTTCACTCTGCATCAGACAGCACAGCATTCTACCCGAGCCCACCCCTAAGCCACCAGAGCGATTGCACAGCCAATCGGTGAGGGGACAATGTCTCTCTCCACTCAAACACCAGCGTAACTTCGGAAGAGGAGGGAGTCTCTTCCACCACCTACACACACCAAGGCAGGATTGGCCACTGCGGTCCTCTTGCCTTATTAAATTTTCTTTTGCTAATGGATTTCAAAATAACTTTCATTATGTTTGGATATTTCCCAAAATGTGAAAATACAAAGTGTACAGGGATTTTATTATCTGATGCATTTCACTACAAAGAATTTCTCCTTGGATGTGTTCATTCTCTCCTTGCAGGTGGTAGGAAAACAACGAGCCCTACGGATGCTGTCGCTGGAAACTCGGGAACACCAGACGTCCAGCCTTCCTTCCCTCCAAACGCTCCCCCTGCCTGCCCTGGCGGTGGCAGGTAGGATGACTGTCATGCGAAGGGAAGTTCACTACTGACGTGTCGGTCACAAAGGGGCGCCTGTTACAGCCTCACCTTCTACGGGGCTGGGAGAGTCACGTATGAGGCCCACGACAAAGGGAGTCCACAGCAGAGACGGACCCTCACGGGCTTATTTCCAGGATCCTGGCCATGACAGTGATGTGAGTCCTTGTTCTCGGGGGCTGTCGCCATGGTCTTCAGTAATGGCTTTTGGTCGTATGTGGTGAAAAAAATGGAAGGATTCTGAACTCTGATGGGAACATGGTGCTACCATATTTTTAAGGAAGTCTGCAGAAGTTTAAGGCCCACAGCTGATGCCAGGCAAGCTGACTTCAATTTAAGCAAATCAGGACCATTTGGACTTAGAAAAAGATGGAAGGGTGTTGTTTACTTAAGGATTTTTCATCTTAGGTTATTCACAGGATTTCTTTAGACAGTCACTGCGGTGTGTGTCTGCAGATGACATGGCTTCACACCCTGGCACCACCTTTGCACTGTCTGTGCCACCTTAGGTCGGCTCCTGGACTCGATCCCCTTATCTCTAAAATCAGGGGCTAAGAATACCCACCTCCAGGGCTACTGTGAGCAACAAAACTAAATGGACACAAATCAAAACAACAATGAAGCCGGGCGCGGTGGCTCACGCCTGTAATCCTAGCACTCTGGGAGGCTGAGGCGGGCGGATTGCTCGAGGTCAGGAGTTCGAAACCAGCCTGAGCAAGAGCGAGACCCCGTCTCTACTATAAATAGAAAGAAATTAATTGGCCAACTAATATATATATAAAATTAGCCGGGCATGGTGGCGCATGCCTGTAGTCCCAGCTACTCGGGAGGCTGAGGCAGAAGGATCGCTTGAGCCCAGGAGTTTGAGGTTGCTGTGAGCTAGGCTGATGCCACGGCACTCACTCTAGCCTGGTCAATAAGCGAGACTCTGTCTCAAAAAAAAAAAAAAAAAAACAACAATGAGAGACCAGTTCACACCATTAGGATGAATACATAAGAAAGAAAAGAAAAGAAAAGAAGGAAAGGAAAGGAAAGGAAAGGAAAGGAAAGGAAAGGAAAGGAAAGGAAAGGAAAGGAAAGGAAAGGAAAGGAAAGGAAAGGAAAGGAAAGGAAAGGAAAGGAAAGAAAAGAAAAGAAAAGAAAAGAAAAGAAAAGAAAAGAAAAGAAAAGAAAAGAAAAGAAAAGAAAAGAAAAGAAAAGAAAAAGAACAAGTGTTGGCGAGGATGTATATAATTTGAAACCTCATAAGTTGCTAGTGGGAATGTAAAATGGTGCAGCTACTAGGGAAAATAGTTTGGCAATTCCTCTAAAAGCTCAACACAGAATTACCATGTGATCAACAATTCAATTCTTAGGTGTATACCCAAAAGAATTGAATGCAGAAACCCAAACAGATGCTTGGACACCCACGTTCATAGCGGCATTATTCACAATAACCAAGAGGCAGAAACAACCCAAATGTCCCTCAGCTGATGAACAGATAAACAAAATGCAATCAGTACATGCAAGGAATATTAATCTACCTGAAAAAGGAATGGAATTCCAACACATGCTACAACATGGATAAACCTTGAAACATTTTGGTAAGTAAATGGAGCCAGTCACAAAAGTATAAAAGTGTATGATTCAACTTGTGTGAGTGCTATAGACTGAATGTTTGTGTCCCCTGAAATTCATACATTCAAATCCTAACCCCTGATCTGAGGATATTAGGAGGTGTGGCTTTGGAAGGTAATTAGGTCATGAGGGTAGATCCCTCATAAATGGGATTAGTGCCCTACAAAAGAGACCTCAGGCAGCTCTCCCGGCCTCTTTCTGCCATGTAAGGACACCACAAGAAGTTGACTGTCTACAACCCAGAAGAGTGCCCTCACCAAAACACGACCATGCTGACACCTTGACCTTGGACTTCCAGCCTCCGGAACTGTGAGAAATAAATGTTTATTGCATAAACCACCCAGTCTGTTTGTTATAGCAGCCTGAACTGCCTAAGACAGGAGGGTGCCTGGAGAAGTCAGATTCATAGAGACAGAATGGTGGTTACCAGGCGCTGCGGGAGGGAGGAATGAGGAGTTGCTTAATGGGCACAGGGTTTCTGTTTGGGATAATGAAAAGTTCTGGAAATGGATAGTGGTGATAGTTCCACAAAATCGTGAATGTACCCCATGCCTCTGAATTGCACACTTAAAAATGGTTAAAATGGTAAATCCTATGTATATTTTAGCACAATAAAAAATTGCTAGAAAAATACTAAATAGCTAAAAATAACCTCTGGGACAGGTCTTCCACTTACATTAGTTGACTCTGACCAATTAGTGGCTTCCCGCTACCACAGGCACTGCAGTGGATCCTGCCTTTGGCAACACATTTGAAGCCTCTGAGCCACTGTTTAAATACACCCACCCCTGTGCCAAAGGCCTGGCATTTGTGTCTTTGTTGCTTTGTTTGTTTGAACAAGCTCCTAAGTGGTTTTAGTGAGCTGGGGGGTTGACAAACGCTGCAGTGTGGCACTGACATCCTGATCTAGCCCTTGGTCTGACCAGGCCGGAGCTGGGGTAGCCTATGCGCAGTCTCACCTGTTCACTCCAGGGTACTGCACGAGCACTAGCATTTTCTCTGTGTGCCATGATGTTAAAATGTTGGCTGGGAAGCACTGTTTGGGTAAAGTCTACCTCTATAAGGAGCAAGGTGGGGTTATCAGCTTCACAGGGGCTGGTACAGTGACCCTCTGAGGCCTAATAAATATTGAGGGGCACTTGGGAACTGATATTTATGGAGCAATTAAAAGCTGCCTGAGACTTCACGCATTTCATCCACCAAGGTTCCCAACACCCCAGTGAGGATTGTGCTATGACTCCCACTTTACAGATGAAGAAACTGAGGCTCAGAGATGTTAAACAGCCTGTCTAGGTTGCCTGTTACAAAGCAAGTATACGGATCAGCTTGAATTCGTGTGTGGGGCTGACTCCAAATGCTTCGTTTTCTCCACCTTAGTTTCTTTCAGCTTTCTTCCCTCACACCCCTAGCACTTGACTCTTGGTGCAATCTCAACTTTAAAGGAGATGAGAACCAGACTCCAAATCACGGTGTGGCTGGTAAACAGCAAATGCAGCTCCTGGGCCCCAAGGAGGAGCCAGGCCCCTCTCCACATTTCCTCCTTCCAAGTCCCAACAAGCTGTTTTCTGTGTCTGGGTCACAGGCACAAGACCCATCCCAAAGCTAATGCCACCCCCACCCTGCTGCCCTTTTCTTTTATAAAATAACTAAAACTGGGTAACCCTGGAAAGTGAACCTGCCCATAGCCCAAGACCCCTTGAGCTCCAAACCATTCCTTTACCTGATCAATCCCAATGGGCCCCTTTTACTGCTGGGCCTGTCAAATGAGTATATATACTTGGCTCCAATATGAATTAGCATTCCTTCCCTGCCGACAACATGGCCATTAATTTAGCTAAGTTTTAGAAATATGCACGCCTGGGGCAGACTGCACAAAGAGATGCCATTTATTTAGGTCACAGGTAAGAGGGAAGTTTGTCCAGTGTATTGCTTAGTGCAGGGTAACAGACATAACTACAGGACATAACTAACCCATGTCTGCCTCCATTTACCACCATCCTTTTGTAGGTGTCTATTTTCTCGTGTTTTGCAGAAACCCAGGATAAAGTTTGAAAAAGGGTATATTGCTCACATGGGTTGGGATTAGAGATAATAAGTGCAGCAGCGACAAACTCCCCTACCCAGTTCTTCCTGGCGTAGAAGCACCCATTGCAGGAGCAATGACTGTATTTATGTGCTGAGGATAATCTTACAGTCACAGTTGAGACTCAAAGTTCCTGGGTGCTTGTTGTCTAGAGTATTTGAAGCCATCCAACACAGTCTGACCAGCTGTTGTCTTCTTAGAATGCTAACTGTGTTCATTTTCCCATCTCTAGTTATACAGTAAAGTCACATTATTTACTATAAGATACTGTTGTGGAACTCCAGCATGCTCTCTCTTCAATTGCACAAGGATCAACGACTGCTATTGCCACCTGGACCAAGCAGGGGATCATTCAGAATTAGCACGAGTAGCAACTTTATTCTTTGCATGGAAATGCATAGATTGCCCATTACTGGTTGTCTTGTGTCTTTGCAAAACATAGGTTGAAGACCTGACCCCTTGATACCTGTGAATGTGACCTGATTTGGAAATAGGGTCTTTGTAGATGTAATCAAGTTAAGAGGAGGTCATTAGGTGGGCCCTACTCTAATATGACCGGTGTTCTCATAAGAAGAGGAGAACACCAGTTGAAGACAGAGACACACGGGGAGAGAATGCCAGGTGACAACAGAGGCGGAGATTAGAAGGCTGCAGCTACAAGCCAAGGAAAGCCAAGTGTTGATGCTAGAAGCCACCAGAAGCTAGAAAGAGGCAAGGAAGGATTTTACTAAGGGCCTCAAAGGGAGTGTTGCCCTGCTGACACTTTGATTTCAAACTTCTGGCTTCCAGAATGGTGAGAGATTACATTTCTGCTGTTTTAAGCTACCCAGTTTGGGGTACTTTGTCATGGCTGCCCTAGGAAACTATTACACTGCCCTTTCCTTAAGAGTCCATTTGGTCTGGTATCTGCATTTAAAGTGTCTACATGTTGTAGATGAGCTCTGCTGTTCTACATTGTGTTCTTCCTTTTGGTTCTGAGGCAAATTAATTAACATGATACAGAAACGAGAGAATACAAATGCTGAAGCCCTCACTTTAAGCCTTCATACTCTTTTGTTTTCCATTATTGCACCAAATTATTTAATTGGGTCTCTCTGATTGTGCTCAGACACAGAAAGGAACACAGTCTATTGTGAGGCTCCCTATAACCATAATGCAATATCAAATTCAATTCCCATCAAAAGTGCTCGCTGCTAAAAGCCTGTTCTGTGGCTGCAGATTAATGAAGATCTGCATTGAGCAAAGTGGTGGTCGTAGAGACATTATTTCCCTCCAATAGAAGGCCTATTCTTGAAGAACAATAAAAGCATAGAGAAGCGTTAGTCTGCTTATGGATAGAAATAAATCAAAATGAATAAGAGGGTTGATGGAAATAGTCTGAAAGCAGCAGAGTGAATTCTGAAAATACTGTTTTTGTTTAGTGAGGACATTTTCTTTCCTTTTTTTTTATTTGCATTCCCCCTCCCCCAAGTTCCTCATCAAATGCTGCTGGGTGCAGGATCAAACGCTGCGGAGTGAAGGACAAACCTGCAAATTGAAAACCCAGTTATAGGTAATGGACATTTTGTCGATGCAACCCAGCTCAGCCCATCCTCACTGCTTGTACACACGGTGGGAGGAATGTGAGGGGCTCTGGACCAAGCTGTAAATTTGGGCAAGGGGAAGCCACAGCCGAAGAGGCAACAATTGTAAAGAACAGCGATTGAGCTGCTTTCAGCTAACTCGACGCTTCGATGGACTCGTGACTCTTTGTTCTGGGACTGTTGAGTTTTCTACCTCCCCTCTCTCCACTACCAATGTCCCCAGAGTTTTTTGCCTTGGAATGGCCTAGTCCCACCTCCCTTCCACCATCCTAATTTGAAACTCTATCCTCAATTCCATGAGGAATTCCTCACCCTGCCAACTTCAGCCTTCTTTAATCTCTGTCCCTTCCTAATTTCCCTAGGCACATATTATCTGCACTGCACTGTGGATATGGGTGTATATTAAATGATAGCCCTGAGCTGTCCAATATGGCGGCCACCAGCCACATGCAGCCATTGAGCACTTGAGATGTGGCTAGAACAAATTGAGATGTGCCATAAGTGTAAAATGCATACTGGATTTCAAAGACGTAGTAAGAAAAAAAAGAAATATCTCAATAATTTTCAAAATATGTTTACAGGCCGGGCGCGGTGGCTCACGCCTGTAATCCTAGCTCTCTGGGAGGCCGAGGCGGGCGGATTGCTCGAGGTCATGAGTTCGAAACCAGCCTGAGCAAGAGCGAGACCCCGTCTCTACTATAAATAGAAAGAAATTAATTGGCCAACTAATATATACAAAAAATTAGCCGGGCATGGTGGCAAATGCCTGTAGTCCCAGCTACTTGGGAGGCTGAGGCAGGAGGATTGCTTGAGCCAGGAGTTTGAGGTTGCTGTGAGCTAGGCTGATGCCACGGCACTCACTCTAGCCTGGGCAACAGAGTGAGACTCTGTCTCAAAAAAAAAAAAAAAATATGTTTACATGTTGAAATGATATCTTGGTTTTATTGGGTTAAAAATTATAAATTATCAAAATTAATTTCCTTTATTTCATTTTCCTTTTTTAAATGTCTCTACTAGAAAATATTTTTAATGGCATCTGTGGCTCACATTTGTGACTCGCATTATATTGCTATTAGGCAGTGCTGCTAAATACAACAGAGGATGTAGACCATTTATGACCATTTAAAATGGTGGCAATTTAAGCCAGCACTATAAATACAAGAAGACTAACTCTAGCATTTAAATATGATGTCAAGCTCTCCAAGTGAGAGGCAAATCCCAAGCATCCTTGCACTCACCTCTCTATGGGGCCTGCTGTTTCTAAGCCCTGTAGAGACTGCTCTTCCTGGCCGGGCAGATGAGCCAGGCTTAACACCTTCACTCTTCTCCTGCTCCCCTTTCTTCCTGGCAAGGCATTTCCACCCTCCATTCTTGGATGCCCCATGTTCTCTTGCACTGTCTCCGCTGTGTCCTATCAAAGATCCATTCACCTGTCCGGGTAAATGATTGATTGTGCTCAATGGGTGGCCTCCATCAAGGCATTGCCTTCTTAGAAAAGACAGAAAACGTATGCATTGGCTTAAACCAAGTGAAGGTTAACTGAGTGACTCCATGCATCAAGAAGCCACATGAGAGAGGCCAGGCATGGTGGCTCGCAACTCTGATCCCAGCGATTCGGGACGCTGAGGTGAGAGGATTGCTTGAAGCCAGGAGTTCAAGGCTGTAGTGAGCTTTGATTGGGTCACTGCACTCTAGCCTTGGGTGACAGAGCAAGATCCTGTCTCTAAAAAATAAAAAATTCTATGAGTTTGAGTCTGATACAAAAGGAAGAGAGAGAGAGAGAGAGAGAGAGAGAGAGAGAGAGAGAGAGAGAGAGAGAGAAGCAACTGCATGAGGAGGTACTCTTTTAAACATCTAATCTTAGTGAAGCCTCCAAAGTCACACTACCCAATGGAATGCCTGCTCTTCATTTTCCTACCTGCCTTGTGACAGAATCATTCACAAATGATTCCTGTGTGAGAGCCACAGCAGGACTCCACCATCTGCCCAGAGGCTGTTCCACCATGGTTTTTTTGTCATCATTGCTCACCGATGTCTTCTCTCTGGCTACTGTATACAGTCACTGTTGATCTTTTGGTCAATCTCCCATCCTCCCTGCAGATCTCCGACAGCTCCGGCTCATCCTCATTCTTTGCCCTATGCCCCTCTCATAATTAGCACCATCCTCCTCCTCACTGAGAACCCTTCTTTCTAACACACTGGCACCATGGCTGTTTCACCATCTAACCTATGGCGATCATCATCTCCAATGAATTCCCAATTCTCAGGGCATCACCAGAAAGCCTTGATCTGTGCAGTTTTGTGAGTTTGAACTCAGAACTTCCCTTTTCATCATGGCAGCCTAATTCCTCCATGTTATCTACGGGCATTGCCTAGCCCTTGAATCCCTCCTGTTCTGCTAATACTTCTACTATCTTATAATTATTTGCTGATTTAGAGAAAACAAAAGACTAACTCAATTTTATCCTCACTTGGTAACCGTTTGAGATCTGTCTTAATGAGCTCATAATTGCCTTCATACCCAAGTCTTTTTCCTCTTTGAAGTTACAGTTTGACCCTCACCTCATGACTCTTTGCACATAAACTTTTCCTTTTATAGAGGAAATCCAGACCACTCAATTACTCTTTACTTAATTTCCTTCATCTCTGCCTCAACTTTTCTGTCTATATCATCATAGATGCTTCCTTCACTCTCTTCTTTCTCTGGGGAAGAAGCGCCCTGGCTCCTTCAGAACCTGACACATCTGTTCCCTCTAGAAATTTGCCTTATCAATTTCTATTCTCTTTTTCCAGCATCTTCAATCTCTCCCTTTTCTCTGGCTCTTTCCTGTCTGCCTGTTTAATTCTAAAAACCTTTCTTCTGACACTTCCATTCTATTTCAATTCTCTTTTTTCTGCTAAATGTCTTTAAATGGTATCCTACGCTCACATTCATTTCTCCTTGCTACTCTTCAAATGCACAATTGGGCTCTGGAAACTTTTGAGAAGATTGCCTCCTTTTCAAATCCAGTGCTTTCCAAGACTTCATGTTACTCTACTCCAGTGCAGCCTTTGCATAACTGATTTCTTACTCATTCCCGAAATTATAGTGTTCTTAGGTTTTACCTATAGTACACTTTCCTGGGCACCTTCTTACATTCCTAAAGTTTCTCCTGCGTGTTTTTATGACTCCACTTTCTTTCCCTACCCTCTAAACATAAGTCCTCAATATGCGTCTTAAACTTTCTATTCACACAACACTTACTCCTGTTATTCAACTGTCAGTTCCACACGGCTGACTCCTCAACACACACCATGTGCACCACACACACACACCCATGTGCACCACACATACACACACACCCATATGCACCACACACACACCCATGTGCACAACACACACACCCATGTGAACCTCACACACACCCATGTGTACCACACATACACACACACCCGTATGCACCACACACACATCCATGTGCACCACACACACACCCATGTGCACCTCACACACACCCATGTGCACCACACATACACACACACCCATGTGCACCACACACACACCCATGTGCACCTCACACACACACACCCATGTGTACCACACACACACATTTGCACCACACACACATGTGCACCACACACATGTGCACCACACACACACCCATGTGCACCACACATACACACACCCATATGCACCACACACACCCATGTGCACCACACACACACATATGCACCACACATACATATGCACCACACACACACCCATATGCACCACACACACATGTGCACCACATACACACACCCATATGCAACACACACACGTGCACTACATACACCCCCATGTGCACCACACACACATGTACACTACACACACCCCCATGTGCACCACACACACACCCATGTGCACCACACATACACACATATGCAACACACACATACATGGGCACCACACACACATGTGCATCACACATATACACACACCCATATGCAACACACACACCCATGTGCACCACACCCCCCCATGTCCACCACATATACACACACCCATGTGCACCCCACACACACTCACACAGGTACATGCATACACACAAGCTAGATCTCACTCCCAAGCTCTAGATCTGAGAGTTCCATGATCTGCTGCATGTCTCCCAAACTTTTCATGTCCAAACAGATCTTTCCTCTCCTCCTCCAAGGCATCTCCTCCTTCTGACTTCTCATATCTAGTCACTGGTGCTTGAAATCTCAGATTCATCTTGACTCTTGCTGTCAGACCTAAGCACACCCTGTCAACTCCACCCTGGCACTGTGCTCTCTGCTGCCATCCCCTTCCATTTTCATGAGGTCACCCCCTCTAAGGGGGTGACCTCTAAGGGGTCACCCCCAATAACACCTTCCTTAGATTGCTGTGAAAGCCTCCCGTCTGCCTCCCCACCACCGTCTCACCCCTCCAATTCATTCTGCAATCATTTACCAGATCAGGTTTATCTTGCCAATGGCACATGTCTGGAAAAATCTGGTTCAAAACCCTTCAAGGACTGCACATTTCTACTGAACAAAGACTAAGCCTATACGCTAGTATTCCAGGTTAGGTTCCATATAATTGTCACAGCCTTCTTTCTTACTACTTCTCCTATATTTTTCTATATTTCATTTAAACCAGACTGTTTGTCAATTCTTTCTTTTTTCCACATCTGTGCTTTTGCTCTTACCATGAAGGTCCCCACCTTAGTCCTCTGTGTGTTGGGCTCGTTTATACATGAAGCCATTCTTCAAGGCTCACGTCACTGTCATCTCTTCCATGAGCCCTACTTTCCATGAGCCGTACATACAATTTGCTTGGTGCAATGATTCTCCTGCTTTTAATCTCAAAAGTCTTCTATTCTGGCTTTTTATAGCACATAATGATAACGTCTTATTTTTAACTGGCACCAATTTGCCAAATATTTTTACATACAGCAATTCATTACATGTCCGCCCATCACGGTGAAGTGAGCAAGGTTTATTATTCAGAGTTTCCAGAACCTGAAATCTGTTTCTAGAAACTGAAACCCGGAAGTGTTCATTGCCTTACCCAAGTCACATAGCTGCAATTTAACCCAGATCTCTGGACTTCAATTCCAGCATTCATTACAGAATACTACACTGCTTTATTTCGAATAACAGTTGTTTGTGTACTTGCCTCCTTGAAGGCAGGATCTGGAGAATAAAAGTTCCTCTCTTTGTAGAAAAGCACGGGCTGTTCTTTGGCCAGAGCAGCAAATAAACATAAGAACTGGGTTTATAAATGTCCTAATTGGTTGCTGGCAACTTTGCATCTATAAAGCAGCTTCTGAAAAAGTCAGCCAATCAACAACAGCTTCACTCTAATGAACAAATTCTATATCGACCAATCAGCAACAGTCTCACTGGAGCAGCGGTCCCCAGCCTTTTTGGCACCAGGCACTGGTTACATGGAAGACAATTTTTCCACGAATGGGGTGGGGGGCATGGTGGATGGTCTCAGGATGATCCAAGCACATTACATTTATTGTGCACTTTGTTTCTATTATTCTTACATTGTAATATACAGTGAAATAATTATACTGCTCACTATAATGCAGAATCTAATCCCACCGCTCATCTGACAGCAGGCAGAGCTGAGGCGGTGATGCGAGGGATGGGGAGCAGCTGTAAATACAGACAAAGCTTAGCTTGCTCACCTCCTGCTGTGCAGCCCAGTTCCTAACCAGCCACTGACCGGTACTGGTCCCTGGCCCAGGGGTTGGGGACCACAGCACTGGAGTATCCACACGTCTACACCTAAAGGACAAGCAATTCCTAAACACTCCCACTTTGTAAAAAATCCACCAATATCTTATTATCTCCATTCTTCCCAAAATGTATGTGAGGCCAGGTTGTGGTCTTAAATTCAGGTCACAAATAGATTTTTTCTCATAAAAATCTCATAATGATGACAGATTTGTCATTTTCCTCTACGTATTTCTACCTGTTTTTTCTTCATATGTTTTATAACTATGTCATTTAGTACAAAATAGTTTCAAGTTCATTTCATCTTTTGGTTGATTATAACTCATGTTTCATTCAGTGCCTTCACAATGAATTTGATTTTGTCTGATGTATTGTTACACCACTTTACTTTTCTTTCCATTTTCCTGGTATGTATTTCTTTCATGTCTTTATTTTTAACTTCTCCAAGCAATCTCTTGAAAGATGTATCTCTTACCAATAACATAGAGCAAGATTATGTCATTTAACTCACTATGAAATCTTTTCCTTAAAAGAGAAATTTAATTCATTCATATTTATTGTGATTTCTGATATATTTGGGTTTACTTGTACCAGTTTATTTTATGTTTTCTTTTAAGTATATTTTCTTGCTATTTTCCCTTATTTTCTGCTGTTCAATTGTTCATTGGATTAATTATTGTTTTTCTGTTGTTGGTTTTCTTTCTTTTAGTCCCAATAGTGGTTTGGGAGTTCTTGAGAGAGCAGGGAAAGAAGACTGGCTTAGAATTTTCGTGGTAGTTAGAAGGTGAAGATTCTACATGTGGTTTAAACTTTTCACCAGCACCCAAGTAAGAGTTTACCCTTACTTTCTTATCAGCTTTCACAGGTGTAGGGCAGAGGGAAACAAAAAGGATTGAGGCTTAAAAGCTGTCAACAGTCAAACAAATGATAGAATCAATTCTATTATATTGATGCTGCTCACTTTCTGGGTATACTCCTTGGGATCAAAGCACTTAATGTTATCACCAAACTCTGGCGAGGTTTAACATTACACTCTTCTTTTCATCTTCTGACCACACTGTGTCTGATCAGGGAACTTAAAGCTTCCTTAGTATTCTTGCAAACTCAATATCAAAACTGTTCACTGGAAGTGAGTTCCAGGAACCCTCACCATCTCCGCTCTCTAATTCTTCTTCACTGCAACGCTGTTGCTCAAATGGCTTGGCTCTAATTCTAGAATTTAAAATCAGTCCACAGTGCAGATAGCTACACTACTGCACAAAAGTCCTCTGCAATCCAAGACAAGCTCCCACATGTACCAGGATGACTCAGTCTACAAACTTAGGAATGCAATATATTTGATTTTATTTTTTCTATAAACTCAATTTTTCATTTTAAGCCCTTGGGAAATGAGGGAGACTCCAATTGACTAGAATCAGGTTTCTACCACTCCCATAGAATAGGGACTTAAAATAGAAGTTTTGGGAGACTTATATTGTGCCCTGACATTGGGTCTCTATGACCTATATTGGCAGTGTCCTCAGCAAAGTCACTGTTGAAACCTTACTTGGTGTCCCTTATGTAACAGCTAACATTTATTTGTGCTTTCATGTCATGTACATTTTCTCATTTAATCTTCTTAAAATGTACATGTCTAGGGAGAATATAGAGTCTTTCCTGAAATGTTCTATCACACAAAATATAAACAACTTATCCTAACGTGTTTCCCTTTTTCTTTGTATTTTGAAATCTCAGAACCAAATTTACTGTTCTATTAGAGAAAGAATCTTATTCCACTACAATGGAATCTCCATGCGAGCAGGGTTGTATCATCTTTTCACCCTTGATGTCAAGCACATTGCCTGGCACATAAATGATCAAAAATATTTATGGAATAAATGAACACCTTTCCTGGTTGTGACACTTATGCTATTTTGGATCCACATTTATGTATGTTTTATTGTGCACCACTTCAAATACTTTTTTTGTTTTGGAATTAGATAGGAAATCAGAAGGGAGATGAGAAAACGATGGAGGGAAGGAAGTAGAGAATGGCAGGGTAGTGTGAAAATGGTCTCCGTCAACTCCACCAGTTGACAATTTAACATTTCTCTTTTCTACTCATTTTTTTAAAAAAAAACCTATGTCTTTATACTACTCCTTTTTACCTAAAGGAACCAATGCACTGAGTATTTGATATATGCAAGATAAATCAAAACAGATCTGGGCAGGGCAAAGGATCCATCTACCCATCCAAAAACTAACAACTGGGCTGCAATCTGGTGACAGGCACGGTACCAGACACGAGATACAAAGCTCTTCCCTGTCTACTTTAGATGGGGATAAACATATAAACAATGCAGCCACCATCGTACATAGAGGGCACAGTGAGAACACAAAGGGATTATGACGTTGAGAAGATTATGTGGGTCGAGTCCTGAAATCTAACAGGTGCTCACCAGGTGGTGAGGCCTGAGAACTGCTGGGAAGAGAATTCCAGGGACAAGTCTGTCTCTTTCCACCCTCTTTCAGAGCAAGGAACATTTGGAAGTTTTAAATTCACACACAAGGCTGATTGCCTGAAAATAAGAAATACTTAAATTTAATTTAGTACTGTGTTACCTAAAGGTGTATTTACATTTTTAAGAGATCAGTTCTTTGGCCTCTGAAACATCGTGTACACAAGACTCGCATTTCTGGAGAAATGGCTTCATTTTGAAAATTCTCCAGATTGTACTCTGAGTGCTTTGAATTCAACTTACCATGAGAAATCTCTTTTTTTTTTAAAATAAAGCAATTAAAAGTTGGATATTGTTACTATTGAAAAATATTCTTTATGATGAAGTTGATTTCTTTGATATAATATTCATTTCCCTTGGGGAAACACCCTCAATAAATGAAAATATTTTTACAGCAAATAATCTATTGCTTTAAGTTCATTTAAATTGATTTGATAATCTGTTTCAACTCCTGTGGCAAATTTCTATGTGGAAAGGATTTTAATTAAAATAAAAGTAATATATGCACATAACTAAAAAAAAAAACCAAATAGTACAAAGAGCTTGTAATGGAAAGAATAGCTCCTTGCTCAACCCTTTCTGGGCACAGCCACCTCCCTAGAGATAACATTGTAAATAATCTCTATTTTTAATACTTCCAGTGGTTACTTTATATCTCTAAATGATATACTTCACCTCCATTTTTCTATTTCTCAAGGGGATTTGACTTCCCTTATATCCTTCATCTTCATTTTTTAATATCAAGTTTGTTTTACTCCTACTAGTTTACTTTTTAAGTTAATAAATATGCTTAAACCTCTATTTCTCATTCTGTCAGCTGGAGACAGTACATCTTAACTCTCAACTTTGTAAGGTAAGAGCAGTGGCTCCTCCCTTCTTCTCCCCAGCTCTTACCTCCCAATTTCTGCTGGTTGTACTATGTCTTTTTACTGAAAAGTTACTATGGTAATACTGTTCACTGCAGATTCAAGTGTCATGATAGAATTATATTTCCAACTCTGTACCTCCAAAGTAATGTCTCCAATTCCACTTAACAAGTATTGTTACAAAGGAATCGTCCTCATTACACTGCATCACTTATTGAAAAGCTTGCCTCATTTCTATTTGCTTTGGAATCACATGCTTTGCACAGCATTTTGATTTTCCATGAGATTCTGACTGGCCCTCTTATCTGGTTGAGAGAAGCATCCTGTGCCTTCTTACAATATCTTTGATAAGGTTCAGCTTTGCACTCATTTTATCTATTACTTGGAATCAATTTCATTCTTTTCATGCTAATTGGAACCAGTTGCTTCATATTTGGACCATCAATTCTTTTGTATTACTTTTTTTCTCTCATGAAGTTTTTATTACTGGTTCTCATTTTATCTCATGCATTCTGTATCTTTAGTAAATCATCAGCTTCTTCCAATATCTTAGTTTTTCTACCCATCCAGTGGAATTCCTTCTTTCCTGGAGACCTCCTTCAGGGAGATTTCTATCCACTTGCATTAGTCTGCACCGATTATTTTCTAAGCCTCTTGCACAACTGTCTTCCTGGAACTACCCTTCTTGGCTCTCCTGGGTTGGATCTACAATTTCCTGAATTTTCTTTCTTGCCTTTTTGGATTTACTCCCTCATTTTACTGGTGCATATCCTAAAATAATTTCCCAAAAAAGGGTGTATGAAAAATAAACTTTACAAGTACATTTATTCTGCCATCATGACTGATGAATACCCTGGCTGGCATAGAAATCCATTAAAATGCCTTCTCCCTTCTTCTCCTTCTCCTTCTTCCTCTCCTTCTTCTTCTTCCTCTTTCTCTCCTCCTTCTCCTTCTCCTCCTCCTTCAGAACCAGTGCCATATATAAAATGCCTGTTCTTTTTCAGAGCGTTAAAGCCACTGTCTATTGCCTCTTAGCATCCATAATTGCCAATGAGAGGTCTGATGATAGCACTGATCTATTTTTTTTCTCACTAAATGTTTTAAATATATGCAATCCTTCTTGTCATTCTGTAATTTTTTTTTTTTTTGAGACAGAGTCTCACTCTGTTGCCTGGGCTAGAGTGCCGTGGCATCAGCCTAGCTCACAGCAACCTCAAACTACTGGGCTCAAGCGATCCTCCTGCCTCAGCCTCCCAAATAGCTGGAACTAGAGGCATGCACCACCATGCCCGACTAATTTTTTCTATATATATTTTTTTAGTTGGCCAATTAATTTATTTCAATTTTCAGTAGAGACGGGGTCTCGCTCTTGCTATGGCTGGTTTTGAACTCCTGACATTGGGCGATCCTTTCACCTCGGCCTCCCAGAGTGCCAGGATTACAGGTGTGAGCCACCGCGCCTGGCCCTCATTCTGCAATTTTATGATGACTGTCTAGGTGTGGAAGTTTTTATGCAAACTATTTGGTACTCAGAAGTCTCCTTCAACTTGAAGATCTGTGCCTCTCTTCAGCTCTGGAAAATTTCTTTACATTTTTGTTGCTATTGTGTTTTGATAATTCCCACATCTCCAATATATCAATAGTTTCTTTTTTGGAAATTTTATTAACTATATTATTGGCTCACCTGAACTGATTCTCTGTGTCCTTATTCTTTCTCTCATTTTCTTGTTTCAGAATTTCTGTTCTATTTTTTTATTTTTTAAATGTCCTTCAAATTTTCTATTAATATTTTTATTTCAACAATCAAGTGTTTAATTTTTAAGAGTTTTCAAACCATACCTTTTCATGATATATTACTTTTATTTTCTACATATACTATCTTCTTGCATCTTTCTAAGAATTCCCATTGGAGGATTTGTTTTTAAGGGTTTTATTTTTCCTGTGCTTTGAATTATCTCTGTTTTTCCTGATCAGTTTTTCTGTTTGCTTATCTTTTGCTTGTTAGACTTTCTTCAAATGCCAGACTCAAAACTCTTGGGTTTCTTTCATTATCAACAGATCACAAGAAGGTCATGGTATCCTTGATGTTTTTGTTGGTCTCTGTTTATGTCTGTATGTGTGTGTCTCTGCATCCCAACATTGCTGTGAGTAAGTTTTGGTTTGTAATCTCTTGCCCATATATTTCATTGTATAGATAGTTCTAATGATTCTTGATTGACCATTCATATTTAAGAATGAGGCCACAGGAAGACTAACTAGGAACTCAGTGTAGACTGAGATGTTGTCAACCAAACATAGCATACATGCTTTGCGCTTTCTTCCCTGCTTTGTGTCTTCATTAGTAATTTTCCATTCACTCTCTTTCGTTCAGAAAATTTTCAGTCCCTTCATCCACACTTATGAACCTCTTCATTTCTCTTCATTGCATAAGATTATACTTTTTAAAATTTCCTTACTTTCGCTGAGTGGCAGTAGAAACTTATGTGCTATGTCTAAAATATTCTACTAAAATTATTAAAAATGTTCATCTATGCACATATCAGGTGTGGAGTAATTCAAAAAGGAATTTGGGTTCTATTTTATTTGCTTGAGAGCTTATCAGTTAGGAATGTCTTTGACTGTAACTAACATAAACCCAACTAACATTGGCTTAAACAAGTCAAGGGCTATTTTTGTCCATGCAAAGCTTGGAGATAGGTAACTGAGAGTGTTCATTCATGCTCTCAGTGATGTTATCAGAGAACCAGGCTCTTTCGGACTTTCCACTTTCCCCCTCTAGCATGTTGGCTTTTGTCCTTCTGCCCATCACCTCAAGCAAAGGATTTCCCACCCCTCTCTATCAGATATGCACTCCATTCTAACTGGGCAAAGCTGGGTCACACGGTCACCCTCATTTTCATGGGATCTGGGACACTGAATACTGTTCTACTCAACTGGGCCTGTTGTCCTGAACAAAATTGGAGTTAGCAAGGAAGGAAAAGAATGAATATTGGGTAAGCAGAGAGTCTTTAATAGCAAGCAAAATATGCTTTTTTTAGAATGAAATTTTGAAAAAAGCTATAAATCAAATGTAAAATAGAAGCTGTAATATAAGTGATCACCAATGAGATCCCAATAGTTTAATATAAATAGTATATGATACAATAGAGAATAATTTTACAATTTTTAAATCAAGTTTAAAACGATTTGTTGAAACCATCTGGCAATCCAACCTATACTATGAAAATTTGTGATTAAAATGTATCTGGGTTATAATCAAATTGCATAAGGATTGTAGTCTTCCACCTCCTTACACATTTAAGAACAGTATTTTCATCATACTGTAGGGAAAACTGTCTCAATTTTTCATGAAGGCTGCTAGCCCTTCTGCCTGGCACTCATTGTACCCAGGGTTAGAACCACCCCCAGGGGAATGCAAGGCCCACAGCCATTATATTTCTTTTTAAAAGGAAGGAAGGTTAAGATGAAGCTCAGGACTTTTTTCTCAACTTACAAATGCTTGGCATATTACATTTTTATTATATATGTTATATATTAATGTCTGTGCCAGTCACAGCCTCATATTCTTAAGATATCTGTCACAATAGGTATGCCTGAGATGCCAATGCCCTATCCAGCAAGCTTTTCTCCCACTTAAAAAATGTTTAGAGGGCATTCAATTTCAAAAGGGATATATCATTTAGGATTGAGTTTTGCCACAAGTGATGAAAATCCAAAATAATAGTGGTTTAAACAAAATAGAAATGTATTTCTCCAACATGAAAGAACATCAGAGATAGAAAATCCAGGTCTAGTCAAGCAATCTAATGAAGCTGTCATGGCCCCAGGCTCCTTTGATGCTCTGCTTTGCTCATAGTGTAGCTTCCCCTCATTGGTCCAAACTGGCTGCTTGAGCTCCAGCCATTGAAGCCACATTCTATACAGCAGAAAGGGGCAAGGGACACTTTAAGAACACTATCTGAAAGTTGCATGTGACACTTTCTATAAAACATTGTTCCCAAACATGGCCACACCTCGCTGCAAAGGAACCTGGGAAAAATAGTCGTGATTCCATGTGGCCAGTTAATTATCAGGTATTCTATTAGTAAGCAAAAATAGACGTTGAGATCTGATATTGTTTGGATACTTGTGGCCTCCAAATCTCATGATGAAATTTGATCTCCAGTGTTGGATGTGGGGCCAAGTGAGAGATGTTGGATTACAAGGGCAGATCCCGCAGGAATGGTTTGGTGCCTTCCCTGTGGCGATGAGTGAGTTGTCAGTCAATTAGTTCACTCAAGAACTGGTTATTTAAAGGAGCCTGGTACCTCCTGCTCACTCTCTCTCCCCTCCACCCTCTCCTCTCGCCATGTGACACCTGCTCCATGCTTTTCATACAGTCTGCAGAACCATGAGCCAAATAAATCTCTTTCCCAGTCTCAGGTATTCCTTTATTGCAATGCAAAACGGACTAACACAGAGTCCAATAGCCTCTTTGTCACAGTAGGAAACTGACAACACTTGACAACGTTTTCTACTCTGCATAATATTAGCTTATTTAATTCTCCTAATAACCCTGTGTTGCTATCTCCATTTTTCAGCTGAGAAAGTGAGGTGTACAGAGATTATTCTATTTGTCTGATAACCCAGTACACAACCTAATATAGCACTTCTTCCCCTGAAGTATTTATTAATAATTAATACTTTTACCTTGACAAACGATGAAAATGCACAGGTCTGTTAGAGGCTGATTTAAGCCCATTACTTGGGGTGATTATGTTTGCAAAGGGTTTTAAATTATCGATGTTTATTGTCTAAGACCCTGTGCTAGGAAGCATGCCTGTCTCAGCCGTGTGTTTGAAATGAAGCGCCCTCATGATTAGACTTGTTAGCTACATATCCCAAGGAGCCCTGGTGTCCCTACTGGGCGATGTCAAATCGCTGAGCCTTGGTGTGTGGCCAGTCCCGACTTTATACGCTGTGGAACCGTGATTGGCCTCACAGATCTTAGCAAGTGGGTCTAGAACGTTGAAAAATCAGAATTTGGGAGTGGGCTGGGCAAGGATCTGCTAAGGACTAAACATACCAGAGCAGGGTGGTGGAAGGTGGTTTGTCATCTTTTTTAGATTAGTGTTTTCCTGCTATTTTCTGGGGGATCCTTTTAAAGTCCTGAAAATATAACATGACAGGTGGACTTTTATCACTAGGCCAATTTCACCAAGAACTACAAGGGCTGTCCGGAAAGTATCCAGCCATGGATGCATGGAGGCCATGGCTGGATATTTTCTGGACTGTCCTCGTACATAAGCAAAATCTACATTTCCAAAAAGCACTGTCATCTATGTTCATTCATTTTCTTCTGATCCCAGCTGCCACATTCATGTCAGAGGGCTCCAGAGCGATGACAGGCCATGAGACTTTTCAGATGATTTTGCTGTGAATTTTTTCATATTTCATGTAAACCATAGACCATTCATGTAATGTTTATTACTGTTTCCTCATCCTGTGGGTCAATTGCCAAATAAAATACCAGGGAGGAAAGTCTGAGAGATTTTTATGTGTGACCTTCTATTTTTTTTTTTTTTTTTATCATTCCTTAAAATATATTTCCTCTCTCAGCAACAAAGGAACTTTGGCTCTAGAAAGCTTTGTGCTGTGTTATAACTTTCATATTACCCGTTCCGCGGCCATTTTTCTCCGGCTGCCTGGTGTATATCATTCATTGCAAGTTTACTTCATTCCCCTGGATTCATAGCGGATGCTCTGTGGACCATAAAATTTCAGCTGCAAAACCAGAACATCTCATTATTTCTGAAATATCAAGCTTGTATCTTCTTGATAAATAATTCCTACTAGTATAATGTATCAGACTAAAACATATTTTCTGAGGCCAGTGAGGTTAAAGCGGCAATCTCACCTTTTTTAATTTTTTTGCCCTGAAGACAGTGATTTCCATATATAGAGTGACCCCGGTTTGTGTTGAACATGGGGAATGAGGATGAAGCATGAAACGACACATATTGCTGTCAGAGATTTGAAATGAGGCCTGCTAACCTGTAGGCAGACTTCCAGACTAATCAGTCCCTCGCATTACCAATACATTCAGAGAGCTGCACACCCTCGCTGGCAACGGCCTGGGAAGTTTCCCCTTTCTTCTTTCTTCTTCTTCTCCCTTTTTTGATTTTTTTTTAATCACAGTCATTGACAAACATTACATTTTAATGCAATTCTTCCTTCCCTCTCCTACTTCACTGCAAAAAAAAAAAAAAGAGAGAGAGAGAGAGAGAGAAAGAGAGAGAACAAGTCTCCATTGAGGCCATATCTCTAGGACACTGGTCTCATCTGGCTTCCCTGAAGCTTGAAAAGTGGGTGCGACTATTTGGGCTTGCTTTTGAATATCCGTCAGTCAGCAGTGCTTAAACAGGTGATAACATTTTTACTCTGGCAGCTGACAACAGTCACCGCTCTGGAATTCAGCCACTTGCTAAAGTTGGCCTCCTATTCTAGCTAGCACAAGAAGTTTTTTTTTTTTTTAAGGAAATCGTGTCATCACTCTGGGTATTGTTTGTTGTGCATTGCAGGCTAGCAACATTGGGAAAGGGAAGAGGTTTTAAAAGATGAATAATTCGTTTTCTGCTTCCTAAAGTCCTGTCTTTCAGTGTCTGTTTCATAAATAAGGAAATCTGCCAGAGTCTTGCCAAAAATGTCTCTGTCCCAAGTCTGCAAATGAATGGTAGAATTAAAATGTATATGTGTGTGTGTATATATGTATTTATATTTTTACATATGTTTATATATGCATATATTTACATATGAGATATATATGATCTATATATTCAATATATGTGTACAGATATATCAGTATATGTAGTATACATATCTGAGAGATATGTACACATATACACATAAAAGCACAACTCAGGTGACTTAAGTTAAGTCATGTTGACTGTCAATTATCCCACTGTCTGTTGGAGCTGCCCTTCGGATAGCTGTTAACAATGTCGAGAAGCACCACGGAATTCATTCTCTATGCTGAAATTGTAAACAGTGACAGCTGCACCACTGGTTCCAACCTGTGGGCCTCGGACCTTTGGTGAGCCATGAAGTATTTCAGAGGTCTTTGCATTCATGTGTTGACCAAGCCTTCTCAGGAGACTGAATCAGCAATATTCATGTGTATAGGACATTTTTTTAAAAAAATGTAAGTGCTACTATGGTGATTAAAATTCTAAAATTCATTTACTAAGATTGTTAAATTTATGCTGTCATATATTTTCTTCATTAAAAATACATGCCATTATATATCTATGTCGTTATATATTTTCTCCATTAAAAATACAATTATCTTTTGAGTAGAGGGTCTGATATTTTTACCATAGAGAAAGGAAGACTGGAAACCACTGAGCTGAGGAAGGCAGTCAGTGTGGACCAAGGCAGAGCGACAGAGACGCTGCCTGCAGGAACAGGGGCCCCAGCCCTGTGACTCCTGTACAAGCTGACAGAGTGTCACTTTGACATTTTACTCCGGGCCTCCAAGGAGTGATGGCCCCATCACATGTATCCCTTAAATGAGCCAAAGCATGAGATGACAAATCATCCAATAGTAACCCCATCTTAGAATCTGGCAGTCATGTTTTCTTTCCTTTTCTTTCTCTTTTTAACCACTTTGTTGAGGTATGACTGTCATACAAAAAGCTGTACATATTTAATGTACGCAATTTGAGTTTGGAGATGAGAACACACTTGTGAAACCATGACCCCAATCTACACCATAAATTATCCATCCTCTAAAAGTTTCCTCTTGCCCTCTTTATTTATTCTTATAATATTAATATTGTATGTATGTGTGATAAGAACACTTAACATAAGATTTACCCCCTTAGCAAATGTCTAAGTACACAGTACAGTATGGTTTTCTGTAGTCACTGTGCTATGCAGAACATCTCTAGGACTATACAGAACATCTTACTAAATCTGTGCTATACAGAACATCTTACATAACTGAGACTTTGTACCTTTGACTAATACCTCCCATTTCTCCCTGCCCTCAGCCCCTGGCAATCACCATTCTACTCCCTGCTACTGTGAATTCTAATATTCTAGATTCCTCGATAAGTACTATCATGTAGTATTTGTCCTTCTGTGTCTAGCTTATTTCACTTAATATAATATCCTCTAGGTTCATCCATGTTGTCACAAATAGCAGAATTTCCTTCTTTTTAAATATTCCTTTTTTGCAAATGCCACATTTTCTTTGTCCCTTTGTCCATCAATGGACATTTAAGTTGTTTTCATATCTTGGCTATTGTGAATAATACTGCAATGAACATGGAAGTGAAGATATTTTTTCAAGATCCTGATTTCAATTCTTTGGATTATATTCCCACAAGTGGGATTGCTGGATCATGTGGTAGTTCTATTTTTAAATTTTTTGAGAAACCTCCATAGCATTCAGGTTGTTTTGACCAACTTTGTCATTATGCACTTCAACAGAAAATACATCGGCTTGTGGAAAAGGAATTTAGATTAGTGCTTTTCAAGCTTAAATATGTAGAGACTTCTTGCAAGGAGAAAACTATATCATTAAGGGTTGATACATGGTTTTGATTATTAATTTTACTCAAAATATGCAAACAAAACTAAGTATAACTTCCTAATGCTTATGGTCTTGTTATAAATCAAGTATAATAAAAATAATAAAATTTCAGTTAGCAACATTAAAGTCTGATGTTATTAATATTTTACTGAAATGCCATTGCAAATTTGTGATATGAAAATATGTTGAGTACCACAACACAGATCTTTTTTAATTTGGCCTATAATGCCTACTATGTGCTATGTGATAATTCAAGTCATCCACCATTTTTCTCTTTTTAAACTATTTTACTTTTACACATTCAACTATCATCAACATGACAACACAAAACTATGATATCATTATAGAGTGCTCCCAGACTTCAGAGAATATACCTTCAAGCATCTGAGGACCACAATGGAAAAACAGTGTCTTAGATACATAATATCCAATGACAATGAGGGAAACATTAGGAACTGCTGTTCCTGAGCAAATGCCTTAGGCAAAATGTAGTCCAAGGTAGTATTAATGACATCTTTCTTCTTGTCGTTGTTGTTTAATTCACTGTTAGAAATGACACGAGCACCTAAAAGTAAATAAGTAAGTAAAAGCAAATCAGTCTTTAAAATAAATAAACAAAAAGACATCATCTTCTGGATGTGAGATAAGAATTTGTGACAATTTGGCAAAACATTTTTTTCTAAATAATAACTTTTCCTATTTAACAGAAAACTGGCTCCTTCTGACATTTTGCATCTTTCAAATTTAAAAGTCAGAAACAAAAATTTCACAGGAGTCTTATAGTTGCTTCCTTTAATAACTAAATACCTTTCTAAATTGTGAAAAGCTTGATGCAAAGCTTCCGTCCTCTGTTCAAGTCACCCGACACCATGTTCTGCAACACGTGTGACTCCTTGCCAGTGTGTTACGCAGTCACCGGCTCGCCAACTGGCAGCTGCACCAGTTCACTTACAAAATTCAGGGTGATTCAGCTTGAATGAGATCTACAAATTGCCAAGAGTTTCACTGTTGTGCATTCCCAGAGAATTGCTAGCCAAATTCTGCTACCTGTATTGCCCAATACTAATGTATTGGCAAATGGATTTTGGAAGCCTTTCATTTTATTTGCTTTTCACTTGGAAAATTTTTATTGGATGCTTTTCAGTAACAATCTCTATTTCAAGTGCACAAGTACTCAAAGAATTTACATCTTTTCTGCTTAAGAGGTTTTGATTTTTTTTTCTTCCCTTAAAGTTTTATATGGTAGTTTATTCTAACAAGTTTAGCCATTGTATTAATGATCTAGAAGCCTTTATTAACATGTGGGTAAACTACCAAGTTATATATATTTAAGATATCTTGGGTGAACTTTCTGAAATTGGGTTCCTACCAGTGTCCCTACAATGTGTTTGCCTTTTTTTTTTTTTTTTTACATATTTTCTTTCTAATTCTAATCATAATTCCCCAAGAAAGATTTTGTGTAAACATTTTTAAGAAGAGAAAGCAGGCTTGGAGAGAAAATTTTGTTCAACTTATGATATTTTGTAAGTTACTGAGCCAGAACTCAGCTCCTGAACCTAGATCCTAGGTGTACCCCACTACACCTCATTGTCTTAGCCCATTCAGGCTGCTATAACAAAATATTTTAGGCTGGGTAATTTATAAACAACAGAATTTATTGCTCACAGTTCTGGAGGTTGGGAAGTCCAAGATCAAGGCACTGGCCAATTCAGTGTCTGGTAAGGGCTGTCTCTGCTTCATAGATGGCACCTTGTTGCTGTGTCCTCACATGACAAGGGCAAAGGCAGCTCCCTTCAGCTTCTTTTATAAGGGCATTAATACCATTTATAAGGGCAGAGTCCTTATGATGTAATCACTTTCCAAAAGGTCCCACCTCTTAATACTATCATATTAGGTATTCAGTTCCCACATGTGAATTTGGGAGGGATACCAACATTCAAACCACAGCACTTACGGATCATAGACAATCATCTCAGGGGATTCTGTTGTTCTGAGTATAGAAAAGACACATAGAAGAGAGTCCTTCTCCTAGGCTCTGAGGAACACACCTGGGGCTGGGCCAGAAGCATGGTTCAGAGGCAGCTGGTCAAGTGGCAAAGCCAAGTCTGAGTAGCTAGCATGCACTGCACCTCACCCTTGGCCGTGTGGGCTCAATGTTAAGAGTCTTGGTTACAACTATCGTATAGACCAGGGATCACCAGACTGTGGCCTGCAGACCACATGTGGCCCATCACTTGCTTTTATAAATAAAGTTTTATTGGAACACAGCCATGCTCATTTTTTTAGCATATTGTCTATGGTGACTTTCACACAATAGAAAATCAGAGTTGAGTGGTTACAACAAAGATCATATGGTCCACAAAAGTCCAAATTCTTAGTCTTTTACAAAAAAAGTTTGCCACCCATTGGTATAGACTAATGCATTTTGAAATCAATACAGCATGATTAGCTCACATGATGCAATTCAATTTTGCATGGATCTTCTTAAAACCCTAATAAACAGCATTATAGGGCAAATGCATACATATTTACATGGTACTGGGCTTCCAATATGGTAGGAACAGTTGCAATTCCATAGATGTTTGAGCACGTTAATGCTCCATGATCTTTGAAACATGAAGGTCTTCTGTCTTTGCACAGTAACATTTCAGAAAGTCTTCCTTATTCTTAATCAGCTAAAGCCAAATTGGCTTATACTGAAATCAAAAACAAAACATAAACTTGAGCATGTAAATAACACTTCAAGAGATCATAGCGTGTTTCCTGTGCCTTAGTCAATTGAGGCTGCTAGAACAAGGCATATAGGCTGGGTGGCTTCTAGACAACGAATGTTTATTTCTCATAGTTCTGGAAGCTGGAAGTCCAAGATCAGGGTGCCAGCATGTTCAGGTTTGAGTGAGGGTCCCTTTCCACGTTGCAGACTGCTGATTTCTCATGGCATCCTCATGTGGCAGAAAGAGGTCAAGACAGCTCTCTAGGGTCCCTTATATAGGGGCGCTAATAATCCCATTCACGAGGGCTCGCCCTCATGACCTCCCAAAGGCTCCACCTCCTACCACCATCACATCGAGGGTTGGGATTTCGACCTATGCACTGTGGAGGGACACAAACGTTCAGTTCATAACATCTTGTGACCTCAGTCTTTTTCCACCTTGTCAGAAAATACTGTTGGAATGTATTACTCTCCCATCATCGGAAGGGACTTGCACAACTGGATTAGTATAATGTGCAAAGACAATGTGCATACCTCTCTCCTTTGTCTTAGGAGCACCTCTTACAAGGAACTCACATTCGAGTTAGCAGCAGGACCAATGGTATCACTTCTTAAGGGAAGGGAGAGGGTGGAAGTAATAGAGGCTCCCTTACCTTGCTCTCCCCTCTGCTGTACCCCACCTGTGTTATCAAAGGTTTGGAAAGAGGCAGGTCCAGTGAACTGTGTGATGGGAGGACACCACGTGTGCTTTGGTGGTGGGGCGGATGTGTGCAAGACCCTTTTTGCAGTAACTCTAAGGTTCATGGCATGTGATTATCTTTTTTTTTTTTTTTTTTTTTTTTTTTGAGACAGAGTCTCGCTGTGTTGCCCAGGCTAGAGTGAGTGTCGTGGCATCAGGCCAGCTCACAGCAACCTCAAACTCCTGGGCTCAAGCAATCCTTCTGCCTCAGCCTCCTGAGTAGCTGGGACTACAGGCATGTGCCACCATGCCTGGATAAATTTTTCCATATATATTAGTTGGCCAATTAATTTCTTTCTATTTTTTATAGTAGAGAAGGAATCTCACTCTTGCTCAGGCTGGTTTCAAACTCCTGACCTCGAGAAATCCGCCCGCCTCAGCCTCCCAGAGTGTGAGGATTACAGGTGTGAGCCACCGCGCCCGGCCGGTGTGTGATTCTCTTTAAATCGTCTTTGGTGCAAGTTCTTTTCTCCCTATTGCAATCATATTTTTCCAATACCAAAATCAAGGCACATTGTGGAAAAGGAGGCTTTGTGATTGTGAATTTATATGATTAACTTGTATACAAATGGATGGGCATCGAGAATGGCCTCAAACTCTAACAGTGAGGGTTGATGTGTTGCTCGCCTTATGACAGTGAAGCAACCTAAATGCTATTGGCATTTTAGTATTGCTGCACAGCAGAAAGAAGAGGCTGAATAAACTAGACTTCAATGATTTCCCTGAAGGTAGTTTCGGACTCTCAATATGCTTTCCGCATGAGAGTGTGAAAGATCACTTACAACATTAAAATTTTTCTTTTATGACTTGAAAATGCAGCCAGGAAATGTAGCTAATTAGTAAAGTAGCCCTTTCTAAAATTTGCCTTTTCTACCTTTAAAAAGTACATAAATAACATTATCCAAAATTTCCCTAGATGGGGCCAAGAGATTGCAGAACATCAGGATGTGCCTGCTTAAATCAGACTTACTGTTTGGATGCTCCATTATTTTAAAGTCTTTTTGCAATTCTTGAATGCAAATACTATCTGCCACTTGCTGAAAATGAAAAGAATCACTCCTGTAACATTCTAGAGTTTTTTTCTTAGCATTTGACACCATATTCTAGAAACAGGAGATTTCTGAACCTGTAGCGCTTCTTAGCAGTGCTGCACAAATGCCACCTCTGCCTTGTCTCCAGCTATGTCAGCCTGCGCTTGAAATGAGCCAGGTTTCTCCAAACATTGCCACTCGCATCATATATTAAGCCTGCAGTCCCCAAGTCCCGGGGGGCAGACCAGTACCCGGTCCATGGCCCGTTAGGAACTGGGCCGCACAGCAGGAGGTGAGCTAGCGAAGCTTCATCTGTATTTACAGCCGCTCCCTGTCCTGTCTCTCACATCACTGCCTGAGCTCCACACACCCCAACACACCTCCCGTCGTCTCCCATGAAAATGGTCCCTGGTGCCAAAAAGGTTGGGATCCGCCACATTAAGCTGTTGCTACTGTCACTAACATGGTCACAACATTGTTGGTTTGTCATTAGGAGATCTACATGCCCATTTTCTTCATTCTTTGGTGGTTTGCTGTCATTAGCAAATCAATATGATTCTTCAACAGCACACGGCACCTTCTGCTGCAAACTGGGGATACAGACACGCTTGGGCCAGCTCACAGCTTATACTTGCTGCTCACTCTTTCTTCCTTAACGAGACACAGTGTGCATTAGCTGTGCTATTTGAGAATATGCATTTCTGCCATAGAATATAAAAGAAACAACCAGAGGAGGATAAAAGAAACTAAATACAAAAAGAAGCAGTTTGTGAGACATAGAATCCATAAGATGTGTTAAGAGTCTAAATAAATAAATAGGAACTTAGGAGTCACGTTAGGTATAAAATAAGAATAGAAAGGGATGTAAAATGCCGGGCGTGGTGGCTCATGCTTATAATCCTAGCATACTGGGAGGCTGAGGCAGGAGGATCTCTTGAGCTCAGAAGTTTGAGATCAGCCTGAGCCAGAGCGAGATCCCATCTCTACTAAAAACAGAAAAATTAGCTGTGGCATCGTTGCTCTTACCTGTAGTCCCAGCTACTTGGGAAACTAGGGCAGGAGGATGGCTTGAGCCCAGGAATTGGAGGTTGCAGTGAGCTATGTTGATGCCACTTCACTTTACCTGGGGCAATAGAGTGAGACTCTTGTCTCAAACAAAAAAGAAAGGGATGTAAAGACCAGGAGACAATGAATATACATGAGGCATCAAATATGCATGATACACTAAATACACGTGAGGCCCAGGAGGTACTCAATATTCATGAGGTCTTAAATGCACCACCCTTCCTTGGTGACACTCATTCTGGCCCCAAGTGTCCTCTGCCTAACACAAGCACATAAAACCCAGAGCTTCTCATTGAGCTAAGTGGCGGCTCCACTTGCCCTGCCTTTCTCCAAGAGAACAAGAGTGCTGTGTTAGCCTCAGACAACCCCTGGCCCAGGCTGAACTCATCCTCACAAGAAGAGGCTGTGGCAGAGAGAGACATGGCATGTGACCATGGTATGGCACAGGATTCAAAGAGTATGGTCCTTCGGTCCACTTGCACCTATCCTAACCTTGTTAACCTACTGCATTTCCTCTTTCTTCTCTAGAGATGTTCTAAGACATGCAGTTTGAGTGTCTTAATTTGGTTTGGAAGCATTTTCAACACATGACCTCTATTGGGATCATCCACCCAGTGGAGTACTTGTAGACTGCCATTTTGTCAAGGTGATTTCCAACACAGTAATAGTGCTCTTCCTTTCAGGTAATTACATGCCCCCAATTTATTTTTATTTCAAAATGCTAAGGAATGTTTATTCAATTGATCTGACTTATTCCTTAAATACCAAATTATCTTGAACAATTAAGTACCAAAAATATATTAAATACCAAAAAGTATCCCCCCAAAACACATAAAAATAATAATACCCACCACCCAAAATGAACAAGTGTTAACATTTTGTCGTCTTTGCTGCAATTTTTTTTAATTTAGTTTTTGTTTATCAAAAAACAACTTCCTGAGAAAGGGTGTTTTGGGAGATCAATGATTTTAAGACTTTGCATTAATTCTTTTCAACAAATATTCACTGAGCAACTATAATGCGGAATATCCCGATCTAAATGCTGCAATTAGTCATTTATGCTTTGCCAGAAATCACGTCTCCGAAAATTTCAAATAATTGAAATCACATGTAGCATGTTCTCTGCCAACAGTAGAGCTAAAACTCACAAGTTAAATGCAAAATCCTAAGATATTTGGAAATTAAGAAACCCACTTCAATTGGATATTCAGGTTTCTCTTCAGTGAATTGCCAAATCTTATCCTTTGCCCTGTTTTAAGAATTGAGTCTTTTCCTCAACAATTCTTACAAGTTCTTTATATGTTCAGTATATTTATTATTCGCCATATATATATATATAGAGAGAGAACATATATATATATTGAAACTCACTTATCTCCATTTCTGGCTTTTCTTTTAACTTTTTATTTTTTCTTTTGTCTTTCAGAAGGTTTTAACTCTTACATAGTCAACTGTCATTTTTTTTTCACCTGACTTCTGAGGGTTTTTATAACTTATTTAATAAATTGTTCCCTTCCTCGAGGTCATAAAATTATTCCTCTATAATTTGGTATTCAACATTTAAAATTTTTTCACATTTAGATCACTGATATCTGAGGTTCATAATGCAAGGTATGAAGTAGGAACCAAATTTTATATTTTTTTACATGGAAAACCAATTGTCCCAACACCTTTCAATTGTAATATCCTACATTGACTTCTTTCTGTGGATTCTCCATCCTTTGCACAGATCCCTTTATCCCTACACCAATACTGCATCCTGTTGATTTCTATGGCTATATAATAAGACCAGTGGCCTAAGCACGGTTCTACATCAGAATTGTCTTGGCACTCTTGGGCATTCAGTCACTTATTTCACAGATATTTATTGAGTGACTAGGATATATCATGCACATTTTTCCATGTGCTTACAGGTAAGTCAATGAATAAAGCAGGTACTAATCCCTGTGCTCATACATCTTATATATTTACATATGAATATTAGAATTATTCTGTCGATTCCCACCAAAAAAATCCTATTAGGATTGTGACTGAAATTTACATTGAATGAAAATCTGTTTTTGAGAAGAATTGCTATCTTTATGATGTTGGGACTTTCCATCCATGAATATGAGGAGTCTATTTATTCAGATTTTTTATGCCCTTCCATTACATTTTGTAATTTTCTTCATAAAAGTTCTTCATTTTATTAAATTTATTCTTACGTACTCTGTACTTTTAGTTATTATCAAGAATGGCCTCTTGATGTATACTACATTTTATAATTCATTATTGCTGCTGTCTGGAAACATTTGATTTTTGTATGATGACTTTGTATCCAGCAATCTTTTTAAACTCTAATTATAATAATTTCCTTAAATTTTTTATGGGGACAGTCATATGGTCTGCAACTAAGAACAATTTTGTCTCTTTCTTTGAAATCTGTACAAATTCTACTTATGTTCCTTTTCTTTTAATATTGACTATTATCTCTAGAATAATAAGATATTAATAGCAGTGCTCATAGTGGGGCAATATTGCCAAATCCCTAACTTCAATAGCACCATTCCTAAATTTTATTATTATGATGTTTATTCTAGATCTTTGGGAAATACCTTTTCACATTAAAGAAATTCCTTTGTTTCCCTGTTTTGCCAATAATTTTCTATTTCATAAATATTAAATTGCATTATATGTTCTTTATGCATTTAGAAAGATACTTGTGATTCTAATACATTTATTTATGAATTACATTCATAGATTTTCTTGTGTTGCACCCATTTTGCATTTTTGTGATGAATCCTACTTGATCATAATCAATAACTATTTGTTGTATTTAGTTTGTTTATGCTTTATTTGAATTTTATATTGTTTATAACATTTAGAAATATTACATATTTATTCATAAGAAAAATAGAGATATAGTTTTTAAAATTTTACAATCCTTTGTCTGATTTTTGGTATGAGGTGATAACTGTCTCATAAAATGATGCTTTATTCTATGTTATCTCAGGTAGTTTGTATAAGGTAAGAAATAGTTTTATCTAAAATATTGGGTTTTTTTTAAATATAAAGTTCTCTGGTCTAGATGTCTTTTACAGAACAGTATTTTTTTAACCATAGATTAATTTCTTTTTAAAAATGGCTGTTGGTTCGTATTCTTTTAAAATTGGTGTTATTCTTTTCTTCTGTTTTCTGAAAATATTAACCATCTTTGTTATGATGTTATTTTGAGATTATTTTATTACTTCCATTTCATTGGGGGTAAATTTATCTCCCAAATGTTGAGCAGGTTGAAATTTGAGAGTGTGTATGTTTACCTTGTATGTTTTCAAATGCGGTTTTCAGGATTATTTTAAGTGGAGTTCTCTGTCTCTCTCTTTCTCTCCTTTTTCCAAAGAGATACAAATAGTTCTAAAGTAAGACAAAGCAGGTATTTTCTAAAAGAAGTAAGTAGAAATCTTTAAAAAGAAAAATGTAGTCTTTGAAATGAAACAGCTGAGTAGATAGAAAAAACTCTAGGCTGCACACTTTGAAGAAATGACTATTAAAATGGTAGTTACAACTGAAGAAATGACCAAAAATAAAATATGCTCAGCTAAGGAGATGAAAAATATGAAAGAGAAGCTAAAGGATGAGGAGGGTTAATTTAAAAGAGCTCCAGTGTATGTCTACCAAGAGTTCCAGGAGGAAAGAATTTTTAGAATTGGAGAAAGCCACGCTTCTTTCAGTGAGAGCGCCCCCTGTGGCTTCAGAAGGAATCCCAGTAGCACGAAGGTTGAAGCAGTGAAAAGAGATTGACTATTACCAATAGTAAATCTTCAAAGATATACAGAGGTAAATGAATAAAAAGATAATATAATAAAGGCTGGAAAAACAGGAAACATTAATGATTGGTGGAGAGGGTAAGAAGATAATCTAGCCAAGAAAAGTTAAAGAGTCAAGGGTACCAAGAAACAAAATATCATAGAAGCCTAATGCGGACAAAGTTTTAAAAGGAAGTAAACCAAGTACCAAGTGCTACTGAACACTAGAAGAGCCTTATACAGAGTAGAGACCATGATATTTGCCCAAAACTAGGTCATTTGTGATTTTAGAGGCAGTCATTTACTTATAATAATGATAGCAGAGGCCACAATGGGAAGGAAATGAGTAGAAAGACTTTGTCTTAAAAAAAAAAAAAAGTATAATAACCACAATTCTGCATTTGAAAATGTGCTATGAACACAAAAAGATTCATAACTACTGAATTTAATCATCAATGAGATCCCCTCCAGCCATAATATTCTATCATTTTAAGACAATGTGTTCTAGTTTTGATGTCCTTTTAAAAAAAAAATCAAGCTATTTCAAAAGCATGAGATTGATCTTTAAAAAGAACTTTGCCTTGCTCAATTTAGAGCATCAAAAAGTCAATTCCCAGAAAATATTCTGGCTCAAGGTCTATGTAACATTTCATTTGATTGAAAGATTAATTTTTTTTTAACTTGCGTTGTCTTTTTTCTCTTTGGAGAAAGACCAACACACGTTAATAGCTATATTAGATGACTAATATTATCACCCCTTTCGAAAAAATGATCTCATTATTTGAAGAGATACTTCACTAAAGAAGATGTATACAAATTAAAATCATAATGAGATATCACTACACACCTATTAGAATGGCTAAATTTTTTTCTATTTTTTTATTTGTATAAACGTGTGGGATACAAGTATAATTTTGTTGCAGGGATAGATCAAGTAGTGTCAGGGCTTCTAGGGTATCCATCGCCCCAATAACATACATTGTACCCATTAAGCAATTTCTCATCATTCACCCACCCCACCTTGCACCCCCATAACCTTGTGAGTCTCCATTATCTATCATTCCACACTGTACGTCCATGTATATGGATTATTTAGCTCTCGCTTATACGTGAGAACATGCAGTATTTGTCTTTCTGTGTCTGAGTTGTTTCACTTAAGGTAATGGCCTCCAGTTCCATCCATGTTGCTGCAAAAGACATTATGTCATTCTTTTTTTATGACTGTATAGAATTCCATTGTGTATATTAATAGATACCATATTTTATTTATTCAGTCATCCCTTGATGGACACTTAGATAGATTCTATATCTTTGCTATTGTGAATAGTGCTGCAATAAACATATGGGTGCAGGTATCTTTTTGAGATCGTGATTTCTTTGCCTTTGGGTAGATACCCAGTAGTGGGATTGCTGGCTCACATGGTATTTATTTTTATTTCTTTGAGAAATCTCTATACTGTTTTCCATAGAGGTTGTACTAATTTACATTCCCAGAAACAGTGTATAAGCATTCTCTTTTCTCTACATCCTCACCAACATATTATTTTTTGTCATTTTAATAACAGCCATTTGGATTAGTGTAAGATGATATCTAATTGTGCTTTTAATTTGCATTTCTCTGATGATTAGTGATGTTGAGCATTTGTTCATATACCTGTTGGCCATTTGTATGTCTTCTTTTGAAAAATGTCTATTTATATCCTTTGCCTGTTTCTTAATGAGATCATTTGTGGGTGTTTTGTTGTTGTTGAGTTCATTGAGTTCCTTGTAATTTCTGGATATTAGTCCCCTGTCAGATGCATACTTTGCAAATATTTTCTTCCATTCTGCAAGTTGTCTCTTTACTCATTTGATTGTTTATTTTTCTGTGCAGATGTTTTCAGTTTAATTAAGTCCCATTTGTCTATTTTTGGTTTTGTTGCCCGTGCTTCTGTAGTCTTAGTCATGAATTCTTTGCCTGGACCAATGTCCAAAAGAATTTTCCATAGGTTTTCTTCTAGTATTTTTATAGTTTCAGGTCTTACCTTTAAGTTTTTCATTCATCCTGAGTTGATTTTTGTATATGGTAAGAGATAGGAGTCCAGTTTCATTCTTCTACATATAGCAATCCAATTTTGCAAGCACCATTTGTTGAAAAAGGGTGTCCTTTCCCCAGTGTATGTTTTTGTTGATTTTGTCAAAAATCAGTTGGCTATAAATATCTGGTTTTATTTCTGGGTTCTCTATTCTGTTCCATTGATCTCTGTGCCTATTTCTATACCAGTACTGTGCTGTTTTGGTTACTATAAACTTGTGGTAAAATTTGAAGTCAGGTCATGTGATACCTTTAGCTTTGTCCTTTTTCCTTAGCATTGCTCTGGCTAGAAAGGCTAAAAAAATGTTTTTAAGTGATCATATCAAGTGTTAGCAATAATTTGGGGGGATAAAACTCTTAAACACCACTGGTAAAAGTGTAAAATAGTGCAACCACTTTGGAAAACATTTAGGAAGTTTCTTAGAAAATTACACATATACCTATTATATGATCCATCCATACTTCTCCTAGAGCATTTATCTAAGAGAAATAAAACTGTATGTCCATTGAAAGGTTGCACATCAATGCTCATAGCAGCTTTATATGTAATCCTTAAAAACTGGAAATAACCCAAAAGTTCATCAACAGGTGGATGAATAAACAAACTGTGGAATATCTTTACAATGGAACAATCCTCAGCAATCAAAAGAAATGAAATATTGGTATACACCACAACACTTCAAAATAATTATGTTGTGTGAAAGAAGCCAAATAATGAGTATGATTCCCTTTATATAAAATTCTAGAAAATGCAAACTAATGTAGAGTGACAGAAAGCAGGTCATTTGTTGTGTGTATGGTAGGGGCAGAATAAAATGGGAACAAAGAATTTCAAAGGCAGAAGGAAAATTTTGGAGGGTGATGAATATGTTCACTATCTTGACTGTAATGATGGTTTTAAGGATGTACACATACGCCAAAACTTATCAAGTTGTACGCTTCATTTGGTACAGTTTATTATATGTCAATTATACCTTAATAAAGCTGTAAAAAAAAGGAAAAAGTAAGAAAGAGTTGCCACCTCAAAGAGCTGTTGTTAAGATGAAATGGGTTAACACTGGTCAAATATCTTAAACATTGCCTGACATGTTGTAAAACCCTCAGTAAACTCTTACTATTATCAGCCAAATGGGGACTGGAATAATTCTTACCTGATTGGGTTGGGGTAGAATTGAATGGTTTGGGGTGAATTGAATGAGTCAGTGCATGTTAAATGTATTTGCCTTATGCTGGGCACTTCATGGGGTGGGGGTTTAGCAGATGTGAGAAGATGGAGTCAGTGGGAAGGGTGTGTTTGTTGTTGTTATTGTTGTTTGCTTATTTGTAATACTTAAATAGTCCCTTTACCTACAAGTTCTTTGATGAATATTAGCCTTTTTTTTAGTTTCTCACTAGCCCACTATAGTAGATACAAAACATTACAGCTAGTCCATGGTAAATGCACCGCTGACAATTATTGCTCCCAACTCCTGGCTTCTTACAATGAAAGAAGCGATGTTTACTCCTATTGGCATACTTGTTGGAGATTAACTCTGTTTCTGAATACTGTAGGGCATGGAAGCATAGAATCTAGTCCTCGCTTTTTAAAACAATTTAGCCTCATTGAGGGGACATGACACACAGTTGAATACTAGTATCTACCAAGGGTTTAATCTATACCAGTTGTGGCATGAAATACTTCATAAGAATCTCTCAATCCTCTGAACAACCCTATGGAGAGGTATAATAGTAATTTTAAAATAATAACTATCAGTGTTTTATAATAAAATAGTAATTTTATTATAAATAATTATTATTTTATTTAAGAAGTTATTATTATGTTTAAATTATTATTATTACAAGTTTAAAAAGTGATTGATCTCCAAACCATAATCTAAATACCTACTAGAAAGTTAGTGCTGTGGTTCTTAACAGATTCTCCAGTGTAAGAAGTTATTAACTTGAGTTCCCAACCAAGCAGAGCCTTGGAGGAGAGCAGGTTGAGCTGCATTTCTCAGTGAAAGGCCCTGGTGGTGAGATCACTGTGTGGAGCAGTCTCAGGGATCCCTCAGCCCCTGGGGACCGCTGTTGGGGGTGGGTGGTGGCTCTGGGAAGGCTGGAACATTCAGATGAGCTGAGAAATATTGCAGGCCCTGCTAGTGAGTGCTTGGGACTAGTTATGCGATACGTCTTCCGAGGGCAAAGGAAAAGAGAATCTTTAACAAATTCATCCAGATTATTTGTGTCTGTGAAAGTAGGACTCTTGGAGGTGTCTGCTTTGCCTCTTGGCCCTACTTAGATTTAACTCCCTTTTTATTTTCTATTGTTTTTTTCTGGTATATATATATATATATATATATATATATATATTATAGAGATGGGGTCTCACTATGTTGCTCAGGCTGATCTCAAACTCCCGGCCTCAACTGATCCTTCCACCTCATCCTCCCAAAGCACTGGGATTATAGGTGTGAGCCACCACGCCTGGCCCCCTAGATTTAATTTCTAATCCCTCAGTGTCCTTAATCGCATCCTTAGGTGGTTCTTATAATTATTAAATATTCATTTTGGTTTATAATTTGCTATTTATTATAAAATGTTAAATGTTTAGTGTCTAATATAAGAGAAAATCAACATAGTTGACCTAGAACAAAACAAAACAAAACACAACATGGTTGACCTCCCAAAGAGAATTATGACAAACATACACACACCAACACTTGACTAAAAGGTTAAATAAAAAGTAAAGCTCTGTATGAGATAGTGAAATAGGAAGTCTGGTTTTGAAACATATAAAGGGGCAGGTTAAAAATTGTTTAAAAGGACAGAATTCTACTCCAGTTTAAGGCCTTTTTTAACAAGACAGGAAGTTACTCACCGTTGAGAGTTGAAATAATATCTTTCCACCTGCATACTTGAAGTCATTTCCTCTGCTATATGGCTCCCGTCTAGAAAATAGGGTGAATTCTATTTGCCTGACCTACTTCACAGGGATATTGTGAGCATCCAATGAGATCATACTCATAAGAGTGCTTTGAAAAAGAGAAAAAGGATAGAAAAATAATATGACATTACTATTTATATGAAAAACTATGTTGAAGATGATATGTTTTCCTTTTCTCAGGGAGAACAATTTGCCCTACTTCCTACCTGCTAGCTGAAGACAGTCTGGTACCAAAGTAGGATTTATTTATTTTTTTAATGCTTTTAGCCCTAATTTAAACATCATCTTGAGCAGATGGTGATAGTTAGCTATTCTTAGTCATCTATGTCTCTGTACGAGTATGATGTGGAGAGAGCTTCTTACCTTCCCACCTTTCCTCTGGGGAATCACAGATAAGCAGGAGAAGATGGCATGAACAGAGTTTCTCAGAACCTGGATTTTATTTTAGGTTCTGAGACATCAAGTGAAATCTTCAGGAAAAAAACCCTAATTCTTGTTAGGTCTCAGTTTCAGAAAAAGACTAAGTGAGACTTTCTGCATGTCTGAAAATTCTAGCTTCCGATGACAATTGTATGCCATGTGCTCATTGCCACAGCTGACAGACAAGGATTTCTCACCTCCATTTACAACAATGAAACAAATATGGGGAACCAAGTAATTTTCTCAAGAGTTGATATAGAACTATCTGGAGCCAAAGTCAAGGCTCCTTCTTCTAGTTTCTCCGAAGGACGGAGTTAGTCTACCATATTGGACCAGATGTTCTTACCTACATCCATAGCTTCTTTCTTCAAGCCATAGTTTTTTGCCCCATTTGCAATTAGAATCACCTAATTCCACATAGTAGCTTTTAAAAAATACTGATGGCTCAGTTTTATTGGTAATAGCCAGAAATTGGAAACAAATCAGATGGCCTTCAGCAGATGATTAGTTAAAGTTAAACAAGCTGTGGTTGATACACATGGAATACTACTTAGCAATAAAAAGTAACCAGCCATTGGTACAGGTTGAGTATCCCTTACCCAAAATGCTAGAGAGGAGAAATGTTTTGAGTTTCAGATTTTGGAATATTTCCATTATATTTACCAATTCAGAATTCCTAATCCAAAAATTTGAAATGCTCCAAAGAGCATTTTCTTTCCCATGTTGGTGGCTCAAAAAGATTCTGGTTTTGGACGTATGCAACCTGCATATACAACAACTTGGAATAACCTGGATTTGGGCAAAAAGCCAGTCTCAAAGGTTATGTACCAATTTCATTCATATAGCACTCTTGAAATGATGCAGTTGTAGAAATGTAGAAGAGATTGGTGATTGCCAAGGTTGAAGGAGGGAGGTTGGGGCAGGGAGGTTAGTGGGTATGACTCTAAAAGGACAACCCAGGGCTCCTAGTGGTGATTGAAATGTTCTGTGGCTTTGTCAGCGTCAATGTCAGCATCATGATATTGTGATATAACTATATAAGCTCTTGCCATTGGGGGAAACTGCATGAAGAACACCTAAGATTTCTGTATTATTTCTTTCAACTACACTTACCTCACAATGAAAAGTTTAATTAAAAAGGAAAATGCTTTAAAAAAAATACTGATGCCTCAAAACAATAAGGAGATACTACCTCACACCCATTAGGATCACTGCTATCAAAAAAACAAAATAATAAATAAGTGCTGGTGAGGATGTGGAGAAATTAGAACTCTTGGATACTGTTTGTGGGAGTGTAAAATAGTGCCACTGCTATGGAAAACAGTATGGTGATTCCTCAAAAAATGAAAAATATATATTAGAATAACCATATGATCTAGAAATCCCACTTCTGGATATATATACAAAATCACTGAAAACAAGTACTCAAAGAGATATTTATACAACCATGTTCGTGGCAGTATTATTCACAATAATCAAAAGGTAGAAGCAACCCAAGTGTCCGTCAGTGGATGAATGGATAAACAAAATGAGATATATACATACAATGGAATGTTATTGAGTCTAAAAAAAAAAAAGAAATTCTGACTCCTGCTACAATGTGAATGAACCTTGAGGAGGTCAGTCTAAGTGAAATAATTCAGAGACAAAAAGACAAAATACTGCATGATTCCAATTCTATGAGGCACTTAGAGTAGTCAAACTCATAGAGACACAAAGTAGAATGCTGGGGGGAGGGAGGAATGGTAATGGGGAGTTATTTTTTAATGAGCACAGAATTTTAATTTTGCAAAATAAAAAAGAATTCTGGAGATGGATGGTAGTGATTGCCCAACAGTGTGAATGTACTTAATGCCACTGAAAAAATGGCTAAGATGGTAAATTTTATGTTACGTGTATTTTGCCACAATTCAAATTTTAAGAAAATATATTGATGCCAGGGCCAGACGGATGGAGCCAGACTCTGTAGGGTGGGGTTGGAGCTCCCGTGTTTTGTAAAAGCTCCTCGGCATTTTGTGTAGCACACTGAACATTGTGAAGGATTGCTCTAGAACAACATGTCCCTGCTCTGGCCCTACTCCCTGGAAACACTCATCTTCAGTATCAAAATGTCATTTGCTCCTTTGACTTAAAATAAAAACGAAAATCACTGGCATCACCTCCTGTGAATATTCTCTTGAGCATATTCTTCCTGGAGGAAAGAAAAGAAGCTTCTGTCCTGGGCTTGCCGACAAGAAAGAGTCTGCTGTGTGTTTATTCTATTCTGAAACAAACCTCACTCTGAATTCTCTGACCCAAGGAAAAAAAAAAAAAAGCTCAGGTATCTGGAGAAAGCAAACGGATCCCAGGCTCCAATCAACAGCAAGAATGCCTGGGGAATAAGAAGAACATTATGGTGTTGTATAAATTTCTGGTGAGGTTTCAGCCTGCAGCATTGTCCTGAATTCTATGCAAAACACCAGGGATGCTGGTGAATTGGGAGGTGACTTGGATAATCATGGGCCTCGGGCCTTACTGTGATGATGAAGTTAGAGAAAAAAAAAGATAGGTTTACAGTGAGAGAAAGAAAGGAAATGAAGGAAGAAGAAGGGGGTTATGGAGTGTGCCAGAGGATAGAAGAGAGAATTTGTTGCAAAGTGTCTGAAAGAAGGATGGTACACTCTAAAACAATTAAGTGTGCATTCCCTTCTGCAAAGAAATGGCAAGGAATTCGGTTTAGGTCTAATGGAAGAAAGGACTGTTGGGGAGATTAGGATTCTCAAAGTCTTTTATCTTTGCTGCCAATAGTAAAGGGAGGGGGTCTCATTCTGGATGATTCTATTGCCACACTAGTAAGTTGATTGGGGCAACACTGTCCGACAGAACCTTCTTTGATGATGGAAATATTCCGGTGGTGCGTTGAGCTCTTTTGACTAGCTTGCTAGAGCTAACTGTTGCATTTTCAGAAATTTTGTGAGCTAGTTGTGAAGCACTGTCATTACTGAAAAATTAAATGGCATAAACTTACTGTTAAATGCTGTATTAGAAACAAATGTAACAAATTCTCAAAACTCATCAATTATTCTAGTGCATTTTACTATCGCATATGCACTGAGGTTTGTACTCTCCAACATGGCAGCCAATGGCCATATGCAACCATGGAGCACTTGAAATGGGCTAGTGTGACTAAAGAACAGAACATTAAATTAAATTAAATATTAAATTAAATTAAATTAAAATTAATTTACATGTATAGAGCCACCTGTGGCTAGTGGCTATACTAATGAAGAGTGCAGGTTTGGGAGTTTTTGCAAAAAGCAAAAACTGTTATCAGAGCTGATAATCGCTGTTATCAGATTTGACTGCTATCAGAAACTCATTTATCTATTTCAGTTGCTAAATGAATATCTATCTCTTTCATTTCAATGATTTTGGTTTTTATTAGCCGATTATTTGGATCTGATCTCAAGTGGCTTGGGAGGACAGTGACGGAGGAAGTAGTAAAGAGTGCTGGAGAGAGAGGGAATTCATTCCAAATTGAATTCTCACTGCTCTGTGAGGTTGCATGCTAATGCCAGCCGGGAAGCTCCGAGCTGGATGTTGCGAGAGCTCATGAGCCCAAGCCAAAAGACATACCTGTGTGGTCCAGAGCTGACTTTGGGCAGGCATTTCTGGGGTTCACTCAGGGTTCAAGAAATAACACTAGACTCCTTATATGGCAACGAGACCCCAGCCGGGGTCCCTGAGTTCAGAGACCACCACGGTTTGACTCTATTCGCAAGCGAGTGACATCAGCTTTCTCAAGCCTTCCAGCGGCAGATAGCTGGGAAGTGTTGGACAATTAGTGCTCCACGCGGTTGCCTCAGATGTGCCCAGCCCCGTTTCCCTGCCCCATTCCCCCAGGTAGCTCCCTGCTTTAATTTCCCTGCAGGTTTCCGAAAGGATGCATTAAATTATAATCACTAGCTGATTTGTGAGCAGCCTATTGTGACCAATAATGACTTTAATGAGAGAAAAGAGAAAGGGAAAATGGGATGATTGAAGCTCACTGGGATGCTTCTGCTGAGCCGTTTGTAAAGCGACACAAACAGACAAATGGGGCTCTTCTTTGCCCATTAATTTGTATCTGTGTTTTCATTTGTCCCTGAAAGGTGAGCCTGTTTATTAGGCATCTGCTAGACAACAGAGACCACTTTCCTTAACCTAAGGTGGGATCTTAAGAGATACAGGAGTCACTCACTTGACTCTGCCTCCCACAGCCTTTGCAGCCTTGTTTATCAATGCGTCAGCCCTGCAAGTCCTGCTACGCGATTAAACTAAAACTGCAGCTGGGGATCTGCCCATTAAAGCTTTGACATCCTAAAAAACCCGTCCCCTCCTTCCTAGCCCCAGGATTCAGGCTCTGTTCTCATCAGAACCACTGACACAGCTCCCCAACATCTTCCTGAAAAGGAAGAGATCCAATCACGATACTCCCGTGGTCTAAAACCCTCGGCAGCTCCCTACTATCCGCGAGCAGCTATAATGACCGCTCAAGGCTCTGCAGGGCTGACTTTACGTGACACTGTGATTAGACGGTAAGTTCTCTGAGGGCAGGGACTGTGTTCCCTGCTCAGCTTTTTCATCACAAGAGGCAAGGTGGCTTGGACTTAAGAAATCCAGAAAGAGTCCGTTGGACTGGATTGAACCTAAAGCTAAAAGACAAGGAAATTCTAATCTTTTCATTAGGTGTTATAAACTTGGACATGCATACAGAAAAGAAAAAAAATGAGAAACCCCCCCCAAAAGTTTATACCCTTCCTGAGAGAAATTATCTTCAAGCTTTTTTGTAAATAGTGGAAACCTTATAAAAATGTTGACGCTTGCTATCAAAAGTTGGATGTCAGAAATCCAATGTCTTGTATCAACTCTGCCCTAGATTCTTGAGCTCAGAGACCACAGCCGGACAAGTTGTTCCACTCCCTGGGTCATGGTATTTATTCTGTAAAATGGGAACAGGGCCAAATGGTCACCAGTGTCTCTCAGGTTTAAAAATCTGTGATTTTTAAAAACTGAAGTTTTCCAAGGAAATAGAGACCCCAAATCCATTCTTTTTTTTCATTTTTGGCTTGTGACTTTTATCAATCAGAGGTTTTATAGCACCACTCCCATTGGAGTTCATTCAACAGACGTCTGTCCATCACAGGTCGGTAGACAGGAAGAGCTGATCCTATGTTCTTATTGATGACTCTGCCTGCCTCTCTTCATCCTGGGCTTTGATGCCCACGCGTGGAAGGATACTGGAAGAGTTGCTTGGACAAACATTTTTGCAATCTTTTCTCCCTCCCCCAAAATATACTCCAATATTAACTGCCCATTCAGGAGAATATATGCCATTCTCCTATAGTAGACATTGTCGTACATCACCAGGTCCTCTCTTCAGGACTGACACACGTGACTCCAGCTGCCAGGAGGATCAGCTGCTGGTGGCTCAGACTTGCATTCTTCGCTGGGCCTTCCCCAGTGCCATAAGGAATTGCTTTGCCCAGGCTTCTTCCTATGGTATAATTAAAGATGGTGGTGAATTCTCTGTTACTTCTCCCACTGAGAGATGGGGTCGAATGCTACCCACTCACCTTGAATTCCCCGCAGGCTCTGTGACTGCCTTGATCAATAAAGTTCAGCAGAAGTGATGCTGTACCAGTTTCTGGGCCCAAGACAGAAGAGACTAACAAACTCCACTCTCTGTCTTCTGGCAGATTCTCTGCAGACCCTGAGCTACTATGCAGGAATCCCAACTGCTCTGAGACCACCACGCTGGAGAAGCCACAGGTAGATGGTCCAGTCTCAGATGAGCCTAGCCTTGCAGTCACCCCCACTAAGGGGCCAGGCATGTAAGTGAAGCAGCCTTGAACCCTTCAGACCAGCCCATCCACCAGCTAATATCAACAAGCAACCCTTGCCAGGGGTACACGGATCAGAAGCATCAACAAGCAGAACCCTGTCTGAATTCCTGACCCACTAATTTGTGAGATAGGATAGAAGGCCACCGAGTTTAGGAGTAGTTTGTTACATAGCAAAACACAACTGGAACATGCCTCTTTGCCAGGAGATGTTCACAGCCAATGAGCGGCTAATGCTGGCATTTAAAGGCCAGACCCTTGCCTCAGTGTTGGACATTCTGAAGGGCCTTCCAGCTCCAGAGATCTCTGAAGGATTGGCTGAGGCCCATGTGCCTTGTGTTACACCTTGTGGACCATCTTCTCCTCCATCTAATCCCACCCCCTCTTCTTTGCAGGTGTATCTCCCTGGCAAACCTGGGCACACAACTCTCCACCTGAAATTCTCTTCTCAGGGAACCCAATCTAACCCAGCTCCACATGTTGCTTTCTTCTAGTTCTGAATTTTTCCAGTTCCTTTTTCTCTCTTCCTCTTCTCCCTTTGGGCTTGGATTGTGTTGATAAAATAACTCAGCAAGATTCTAACTGCTGCAATATTTGGTGTCTTTGGGGTATGACCTGGTGGTGGTCAGTTGGTGTTTGTTGAATGAATTTCTGTTGAATAACAGAATCGAGGGTGCTTGTAAGAGTAGTAAATTACTTCCTCTGTAATGACGGTGTGTGCGGCAGGCGGAGGGAATTCGGAATCCCCACAACCCCAGCCATGTCCATGAATCTTCTGTCTACCTAGTAACTGTAGAAACTTAGTTGGGAGCTGTAGGAACCTGTGCCTCATTGATTGAAATAAACACAGAAAGAAATGTGTGGGGTTCCAGTGTGGAGAAGTCCAACTAGGTAGGGTTACCCGGTTTTTCATCTGAGTAGAATTAAATCATTCGTGTAGCGGGGTAATTCGTCAATGCTAAGACGAGCAATTGGGCTGGACCAGTTTGTACCTCTCGGCACACTGAGCTTGAGCAGATACTAGGCAGGTGATACCAAATTTGGGTAAGAGATGAGGTCTTTGCTTTCCAAAGCTTCCATCTAAATGCACAAAGCAAGAAGAGAATAGTTATAAAGTAGCACATGAGCCAGGGAAAGAAAATATTAGCGCTCCACAGGAACTTGAAAACAAAAGGAAGGTATGATGCCCGTGGAGTGGTTTTCTCACTGAATTTGAACCTAATGCTTCGTTTTAGTCACAGCTTCATTGTCCTGGGATGATTTCCTGACCCTACTTTTTAGCGACTCCCTTTTAGCCTCCCATTCACCATTGCTTAGGAAGCGTCTAGAATATGATGGCAGCCGTATAAATTCCTAGCAGGACAGACCATAGAGTGAATTGCCCCAAATCAGCTCTGCTGCCTCCAGGCAACAAATTCCTCTCTCTTTTTTTTTCCTGCAATTTTACACATCCCTATAATGCCAACTAGCAACTTAAGACCAGAAAACTTTCTAGAAATAAAAATAAAATGTAAACGTGGATGCTCTTTCCACTTGGATATTTTCCTCAAAGGTTCTGGAATGCCTATTCAGTCCTTGCACAGTGGAAAATATATGTATAAAATAAGCTTTTTGTTTTAAATGGAGTGAGAATGCTAAGAAAATAAGTCATCGAAACATGACCGAAACTTAGCTCTCAGGCCCTCCCCATCGCAGGGCACTGTGGGATTGCTAGCTGGGGAGCTAGAGCAATACTCAGCACGACCGTGGAAGTGCCTTCGTCCTCGGAGCTGAATCCCTGGGTAACGACTTCTGTGGCATTTTTAGGATGTGACCGTCACCAGCTGCCACCAGGGTTTGGGATTCCTTTTCTTGTCTTCCTTGGTTTCAGCTGGCTCTTTGTTCCGAGATTACTGGAACTAATTGCAGCCACGCCCACTGTTTTCTTGGTGCCGGGGGAAGAGAAAACATCTAGCAGAATTCAGTGCGGTGCCCCATCTCCCAGGCCTCTGGGTCCCTCTCTCCGGGGCACCTGTTGTTCGAGGCTGTGGGGTTTCCATAGCAGGCACCGGGAGCGTTGACTCCCAAAGACCCATGGCAGTGTGATAGCCCCAAGGGATCCTGGGAAACTCAAAAGTGCATCTCCTGAAAACCCTTGAGGGGAGCCCTCCCCAAAATGCAAGCTCGGTGAAGCTCTAGGGTAGGGCTTTCCAGCCCTCTTTCTGGGACCCCTGTGGGTGTGCCTCAATTTACCTAAAAACACGCTATGTTACATTTCAAAGCTAAGGTGATTTTTATTCCCTTGAATTTATATAAGTGCATATATGCAATGAAACAATTTGGGGGAGGTGGGGCCAAATAGATCGAACAAATAACAAATTTCTAAGGCTCCTGGCACCAATACCATCAGCGTTCTCTTCTCTGCACTGACTTCCTTAATTCTTAGTCCCACTCTCCTAGAAAATGAAGAAAGAGGCTGGAAACAGGCCTTGGGGGAGGGAAACCCAAATGCCTAGGAGGGGACCACATGTGGCTTTTGCAGGACTAAGGAGGCTCACTGCCTTGATTAACCCAGAGCCAGTCATTGACACAGCAGATACACCTCTTCTCCATGGGTAACTCTGAAGTTTCTAAGAGAACAAAGAGCTTCTCTTCCAGCCTGCTGTGTGACCTTGGACAAGTTACTTAACCTCTCTGTGCCTCAGTTTCATCATCTGTAAAGATGACAATTTGAGGTATCTACTTCATAAGATCATTGTGAGGATGAAATGAGTTGATACTTGATATAGGTATGATCTCTATCATATAACATGTTTGCTATCATTTTTATATTCTTTCAGTTCATACCCCTAATGACCCAGGAGAGTGCTTGGCATCAAGTAATGCACGATAAACAAAATATTGAATGATCAAATATATGCTCATGTTTGTTTGGGTTTTATCTTATTTGACCAACCAAACCTAGCACCTCTGTGAAGTCCATTAGGTTTGCTCTATTTGCCCCATGTAATAAGTGAGGAATGGGCGTGGAGAGGTGCCCTGGCTTAAGATCCCATGAATGATTCAAAGACGGAGCAGGACCAGAGCTAGAACTCTCTTTGACTTGTCATTTGTGCAGGATCAACCTCCCGATGTTAAATTGCCTAATGGGAGGACAGTGGATCTTAAGGGTGAGCATATAGTCATCAAAATATTTCTTCTAAATTTCTTACTGCACTGCCCATACCCACTCATTCGAAGAGCAGCAGTAACCAACCACCCAAAGGAGTCTTCAGCCCATTTCTACTCCAATTTTATAGTGCCTGGCAGACAAAGTCATTAGGATGCACATGCCAACTTGACAATTATTTATTAAAATGCTGGGATTTGTTTTTTGTTTTTTTTTTAAAAATCACTGACTAATAAAAACTACTTTTTCAATGAATTTCCAATATTGCAAAAGAAAATTCTCCTCACCGAAATAACCCAGACCATATTAGTTCATTTGTCTTAAATTTGCTTTTGTTCTGTGTATGAAAATGAGCACTCACACTCTATGACAACAGCGGTAAATACTTTGTTTTGTTTTTACTGAAAGGGGAAAAAAATCAACTTTAATTTGAATACTAAACCATCCAGAATATCTAGCTGAAAACATGTTTTTATTATTTTGCATTCTTAGGTTTGGCTTGTCATGCTTTCGGCATATCTGCTGATATCACTTGCAATATTTTTTCATTTCATATATTAATATTTAATATTCTTTAAACATTGTTCAACCTTAATGGTTGTCTAATTTCTGTTTTTCATCCACAGAGAAGCTATTAATTTATGAGCATATAGGGCAGTAAGTAATAATTTGCATGAATGCCTTGAACAGATATGCTTCCATAGGCCGCCCATAGCATAGACTCGGGAAGGGGAGATACCATCTATTGGCCAAGCTCCAGTGAACATTGCTTTACAAGAAGCAGGGGGAAAAAAAAAAAGTTTTTTAATCCATAAAGAAGTCTCCTAAGTGAAAAATCAACAAAGATGACAGAAACCGGTTTGTTTCTGCTCCTTTTTTTTTTTTTTCTTTCGTGTGTGCTCTACACACAAAAGATTTATGAAACAGCAAAGCAAGAAGCTGAAGAGCTTTGAAGAAGTGGAGATGAACTTCCCCTTCGCTGTGTCCAGAGCTTCAGTCTTCTTGCAATAACTCTGTTGACAAAGATTCGTGCCCACACGTTGCTGGCTCAGCTAACCCAAAATAAGGTCACTTGGGTCAGAAAAATTAATCAAGGAGTCAGCCAACATAGTGTTTTAGCAATACCTAGACAGCTGAAATCTGCTCAATTCTCCATTGGTAATGATAGTTCACGTTATATAGATTTGACAGATGGTTTCGGGCAGCACAATACCGCCTGTGTTCAATGTTAACCTTGGAGTTGGAGGTACAATTGCACATTCAGAGGTGGGAGGATACTTTCTATCTGAAAAGACACGAGGCTAATTGCCCTCAAAACAATCTCTATATTTCCCTCCTCCAGAAAGGTGTGGAATTAGTCTCCATTGGGCCAGGAAGTCAACGATGAAGGTAATCACCATTACCATAAATTCTGGCCCCAGTTTCTTACTCTCCTTAGTGCTAATGTCCATCTCCTAGAGTTTCCTTTCTTAAAATCTGGGATTTACAGTCACCTCAGAACAAACGCCACTCTGGCACCCGAGGTAGATAATTAAGGTAGTTATGCAGGCAGTTTAGGAAAAAAAAAAAATAATTTTTCCCCAATTATCTGCTTATTACAGTTGGTCTTTTCTTTTCAAGTAGCTATGTGATTGCTATAATTCTCTTTTTAAAATTGTTTTCCTATCTCAAACAAGCTTTATAGGTAATAGTAGAAGTTTAATAAGATTTAGAATTAGTGCCGCAGTAACAAAATCTCGTCTTATAATCTAGTAGTTTGACATTCTGAAAACATATTCAACAGAAGGAACAATTTTCCTAACTGTTCAGGAAGTTAAACTACCGGCTCTGATGCAGCAAAACCCAAGAAACTAAGTGTTTAAAGGGGCTGAAAAAGGCTTTCTATGCTTTTTTTCTTGTGCTGAATTCACATCATGGCAGCAAACTTTCTATTAATAGATGTGTTTCTCCTTTTTAAAATACTGAAATAAAATTAGTGGTGCTTAAACTATGAGCATACATTTTTAAAGCCACATTATTTTGGATGGGAGGGGTTGTTGGTTTGTTATTTTGGGTTAAAATTTGTATAAACCAAAGAAGAGATAAAAAAAAAAAAAGAAAAAAAAATTTGTATAAACCAAGAAAGCACATTTGGATAAATCTATCTATGAGTCCATTGTACAATAGCTGAATATACAATCAACTGTGACTTACTTTGTCAACTCATTGTTGATTTATTAATAAAAGAGTTTTTTCGCTTGGTATTCGATAACATAAATAGGTGAATTTAAAGCTTATGAAAGAGATGGAGTTCTATTATTGAAAACATAATTGTTAGCACATAATACTAATTTAGCATAGTCTATATTAACCGAGCATATTTTTCTTCCTATTAATTCTCTTCCTATTTTCTTTCTGTTAATCATAATAGTTTAAAGCAGCTTCTCTTATATCACGGGCTGTGACTGCAATGCCGTCTTCCACTTACGAAGCCAAGTCAGCTACCAAGGAGGTGGCACAGGGCTAAAGGGGCTACCCCTGAAATAAACTCATTCGTCACTGTTTCAACTCTAGGTGGGGGCAGTAGCATCCTCTGCCTTGCTTATCCAGGATAGTGGTTGCCACACCGTGTCACAACACACCAGGGTGTTAGGATCAGTGTTATTACTAAGTAATAACAATTTGGAATAATATTTTCTAGGGCATAGAGGATAACTAATGCAGAACCCAGATCATTCCATACTAGTATCACTGCCTCTCTACCTGTATCCTAAAAAGCCACCTTGAAAGGTGCCCCAGCTAAGTGCCCAGAGACTCTTACCTGGGGCAAGATATGCCACTTAGCCTACAGCCCAAGTCACCTTGTCACAAGCCAGTGGCTATGGCCTCAGCAGTGCAGGCAGTGGTCGGGGCCCTTGGACACAGCTGTGTTGGCTGTGTGCTGTGATTTCACAGTAACTTCCATGTTCTTCTTCATCTTAGTGATGGATAAAATTTTAATAAGGAGGAAGCCCAAGACAGATGAAGAAACACAGATAGTATATCTACATTTTTGCTGTGATCAAGATGCTATGAACCTTTATTTCTCTTGGTACCAAAGGCAACATGATAATCTAAATTGAGTTTGTAACCATTGTAGGAGTATTAATATAGACCCAGGAGAACAATAAATTCTGAGTGTTATTTTAGCAACTAGCTATAAACTATGCATCATTATTTTTTAATAGTACATATCACATACCTGAATAATATTACCTGGAAAGAGGAGGTCTGGGGGAAAATATTCAAGATTCCTTTTATAAAATAATGATCAACATTTTAAATTTTGGGGTTAGTGTAGGTTAACATATTTATTTCTTCCTTATAAAGTGACAGGACTTTTTCTGAGATCATAAAATTGGTTAACTTTATTACAAGTGCATTTATAAATAGCAGGTAAGAGGGAAAAATGCTATGACTTTATTTAGGAATTTCAAAATCTGGATGCACCTATGGAAGCATGAACACAAACTATCAGACCAGCTACAAGAATAAAAACATTAAATAACTTCCAACAGTTCTGATTATGTGGGTTCAGCCTAGTTCTTCTATATGTTTTGGGGGGGAAAAAGCAGAATTCCCAACTGCGGTAAGTAGTAATAATTGAAACAGTTGCTTACGTATTACCTATGGCTGTTTTCTTGCTACAATGGCAGGATTGGAATAGTTGAACAAAGATCATATGGCTCACAAAGTCTAAAATATAAGTATACCCCAGAAATATTGCAGACGGGGCTCTAGACCACTGCAATAAAGTGAACATTGCAATAAAGCAAATCACACATTTTTTTTGGTTTCCCAGTGCATATAAAAGTTATGTTTACACTATACTGTAGCCTATTAAGTGTGCAATAGCATTATGTCTAAGCAAGCGATTAACATGTCTTAATTTAAAAATACTCTACTGCTCAAAAATGCTAATGATATCAAGTCATAATCAACAAGCCTTCGACAAGTCATAATCTTTTTGCTGGTGGAGGGTCTTGCCTCAGTGCGGGTGGCTGCTGATTGAGCAGGAGGGTGGTTGCTGAAGCTTGGGGTGGCTGTGGCAATTTCTTAAAATGAGACAACAGTGACATTTGCTTTATTAATTGACTCTTCCTTTCACAGAAGATTTCTCTGTAGCGTGTGATGCTGTTTGACAGAATGTTACTCACAGTAGAGCTTCTTTCAAAATCAAAGTTAATCGTCTCAAACCTTGTTGCTGCCTTATCAACTAAGTTTATGGAATATTCTGAATCCTTTGTTGTCATTTCAATAATGTTCACAGCATCTTCACCAGGAGTAGAGTTCATCTGAAGAAACCACTTTCTCTTCTCATCCATAAGAAGCAACTCCTCAGCCATTCAAGTTTCATTATGAGATTGCTGCAATTCAGTAACATCTTCAGTCCCCACGTTTAATTCTAGTTCTCCTGCTACTTCCACCATATCCACAGTGACTTCCTCCAGTGAAGTCTTGAACCACTCAAAAGTCACCCATGAGGTTGAATCAACTTCTTCCAAATTCCTGTGTGTGTTGATATTTTGACCTCTTCCTGTAAATCATGAAAGTTCTTAACAGCATCTAGAATAGTGAATTCTTTCCAGAAGGTTTTCGATTTACTTTGCCCAGATACATCAGAGGAATCACTATCTATGGCAGCTATAGCCTTATGAAATGTGTTCTTAAATAATAAGACTCAAAAATTGAAACTGCTCCCTTGATCCATGGGCTGCAGAATGAACGTTGTGTTAGGAGGCTTGAAAACAACATTCCTCTCCTTGCACATCTCCATTCGAGCTCTTGGGTAGAACAGGTACATTGTCAATGAGCTGTGATATTTTGTTGTTGTTGTTGTTTTTCAGAGTTCAATGATTTATTCAAGAATATATTGTTAGGAACTGAAAAATCTAGAATTAAAACTCCAATAATTGAGTGGGCAGGGTGGCTCATGCCTGTAATCCTAGCACTCTGGGAGACTTGAGCTCAGGAGTTCAAGACCAGCCTGAGCAAGAGTGAGACCCCCATCTCTACTAAAAATAGAAAAAGTAGCTGGGCATGGTGTCTTGTTCCTGTAGTCCTAGCTACTCAGGAGGCTGAGGCAAGAGGATTGCTTGAGCCCAGGAGTTTGAAGCTGCAGTGAGCTATAATGATGCCACTGCACTCTACCCAGGGTGACAGAGTGAGACTCTGTCTCAAAACAAACAAACAAACAAACAAAAAACCTCCAAAGACTGTACACTAAACCCCACACCATTACAATACACCAGCCAATGTGTATCCTTATTGATGTTATATTATCAAAGTGCATTAAGCTATTTACTAATAAATCAAAAATGTATTCAATATCTACTCTGTGGTAGGCTCTGTACTATTTTCTTTATACATAGTATTCAATTTAATCCTTACTGCAGCCTATGAAATAATTATTATTATAACTTTATTGCAGGCTCTAATGCTTTAAAAGGAATCTTTTTCCTAAGTAGTAGGTCTCAACACTAGGCTTAAAATAGTCAGTAAACCTTGCTTTAAGCAGATGTGCTATTGACGAGGCTTTGTTACTCCATTTCTAGAGCACGGGCAGAGCAAATTTTGCATAATTCTTAAGAGCCCTAGGATTTTCAGAATGGTAAAGGTGCATTGGCTTCAATTGAAAGTCAGCAGCTATACTAGCCCCTAACAAGAGAGCCAGCCTATCCTTCAAAGCTTTGAAGCCAGGCACTGACTTCTCCTGTCTCTAGCTATGGAAGTGCCAGATGGCATCTTCTTCCAATAGAAAGCTGTTTTATTGACATTGAAAATCTGTTGTTTAGTGTAGTGACCTTCATCAATTATCTTAGCTATATCTTCTAGCTGCGGCTTATTCATCAGCACTTACTGTCTCACCTTGCACTTTAACGTTATGGAGACAGCTTCTTTACTTAAATCTCATGACCCCCCTCCCCTACTAGCTTCCAAGTTTTATTCTGAAGCTTCCTCACCTCTCTCAGCTTTCATAGAATTGAAGAGAATGGGGGCCTTAACTCTGGGTTAGGTTTTGGCTTAAGGGAATGTTATGGCTGATTTGATCTTCTAATCCAGACCACTAAAACTTTCTCCATATCAGCAATAAGTCTGTTTTGCTTTCTTATCGTGCATGTATTCACTGCAGTAGCACTTTTAATTTCCTTCAAGAACTTTTCCTTTGCATTCACAACTTGGCCTACTGTTTGTTGCAAGAAGCCTAGCTATGGGTCGATCTCAGCTTTCGACATGCCTTCCTCACCAAGCTTATCATTTCTAGCTTTTCATTTTGCCAACGGAAAAAAGCCAAACTCTGTAAAATAATTTTAAAGGGATTTATTCTGAGCCAAACTTGAGGACCATGACCCAGAGCCACTGCCAAGAGGCCTTGGGCAAGTGGACTCGCCGTGGCTGGGTTACAGTTCAGTTTTATACATTTTCAGAGAGACAGGCAAAGTCACAAATCAGTACATGAGAGGCATACATTGGTTTGGGCCAAAAAGGTGGGACATCTCTAAGTAGGGGCTTACAGGTTACAGGTAGGTTTAAAGATTCTTTGACTGGCAATTGGCTGAGAGAGTTAGACTTTATCTAGAAGACCAGAAAGGATATGCTTATTTTAAGATAAGGGTGTGAGCACTCTGAGAGGCCCAGACAGGAGGACGTTTTAAATTTACAATAGGCGCCTGCTGGGATGCTTTAAGATATTTTAAATTTATGATAGGCATCTGCTAGGATGCTTGAGTTAAGATAGGGGCTTCTTATCTTTTAGGTGATGTTAATGCCATACCAGAATCAAGTTGGGAAGTAAACCACCCCACTCAATGGGAATGCTTAGTGGGAATTTACCGTTTGTCAGCCTGACCCAGCTGGCCTCCTTAGGAAGGAGTTTTTAGCAAAAGAAAAAGATCAGAGTTCAGTCCTCAATTTCAAGCAAGATATGTAACTCTTCCTTTCACTTGAGCACCTGGAGGTCATTGTAGGGTTATGAATTGGCTTAATGTCAATATTGTAGTGTCTTGGGAAATAGGGAGGCCCGAGGAGAGGGAGAAAGATGTAGGAACAGCCGGTCAGCAGAGCAGACAGAACACACACAACATGATTGATTAAATCCATCATCTCAAATGGATGTGGTTCTCGGTTCTCCAAAAACAATTACAATAGTAACATCACAGATCATTGATCACAGATCTCCATAACAGAATAATAATGGAGAAGTTTGAAATATTGCTAGGATTACCAAAACATGACACCAAGTGAGCACATGCTGTTGGAAAAGAGACTTGCTCAACGCAAAGTTGGCACCAACCTTGAATTTGTAAAACATGCAGCATCTGGGAAGCGCAGTAAAGCGAGGGATGCCTGTATTTCTGCTTGGCTCTTTACAGGAGAAGTTTGCTGGTTCCCGGCCTGAGGTCAACATTGAGCCACCAAGAACAAGAAAGAATCTCCAGAAAAAAACACAGTGGCTTTCTGGATGGGTCAAATCAGAATGAGGACCCCAAATTCATCCAACTACTTCAAATACAGGTACTAAAATTACTGGTTTGGGGGCCATGGCTGTCCACAGCCCCATCCAGTGCTGGCCTGTTATAAAGGGGGTTCAAACTTAACTAGGTCATTTTCAACATTCTTTCTAAATAGAATGACCTGCAATTCTAGAACCTCTGTTGGCAGCCTCTTTCTCACAAGGATAAGAAATAACAAGTTGGGGAGGGAACAAAATCTTGAAAAGGTGAGTTCTTAGAACTTTTTAAGTTGTAAATTGTAAAACTCTTTACAAAATCAATTTCTGTAACAAATCTGCTTTCAAATGGGAGGAAGTAATCCACCAGGATCATTTCAATAATACTCCCTCCCCAGGTAGTAGTTTGAGGCAGGAAAGTGTTTTGTAGAAATTTTAAGATTTCCAAAGAAAACTCTAACATATATTTTTAAAAACTTTAAACCTCTTACAAATGAGCAAAAAAAATCCCATAATCACATTTTGTAAGTGTAATAAAACTTCACGAAATTGCACTTGCTGAAAATAAAACCAGACTAATTAGTTTATTTTTCTTTAAAAAAGAATAAGCCATTTTTGAATAAAGTTAACGATTTTCAGGTATCAACTGTATTTTAATATGTAGAACTCACTAAGTATTGCCTCAGAGGCACCAAATGTTAGGGATAGATATGTGTGCCTATTTTGGAAGCCAGAATGAATAAAACCATTTGTTCTTTTAAATATTTTAAATACTTACTATCAAATAACAGTTACACTATTATTTTGCATAATCTCCATTAAATGGATTTGTTCAGCAGAGAGAAATTTAAAGCTAAATTATATCAAATGGTGGTTTAGTGATTTTTAAATAAGTTTTCAACATCCAGTCCCTTTCAGCCACCACTGAAAGGGAATGACATGTTTCAGGAAATGTCTATGTGCAGCCAGGCTGCCCTGGATTTTACAGACCAGATTGGAATGTGCTGGCTAGCAAATAATGCAGGAGAGTCAATGTTCCGTTTTGCTCCACTAACATCTATCGATTCCTTGCCTCTTAGTTGCCAAGCTGTCTATTGGATCCTGGAGCTCCGAGGATGACAAGGACACAGTTATTGTCCTTATTTGGACGTTCAACTACAATTCTCACACTTTTTCTATATTACTACTTGTTGAGAGTTTTTTCCACCTCTCTAATTATTCTGTTCCCCCTGGTTATGCCAATCACTCCCTTTGACTACTATCCGAATTCACAGGAGAATTTTTAGGCATCATTCCACGTACCCTTCCTGCTCTTTTAAATAGCAAGTGCACCCTGCTGACACAGTAGCACCTAGGCTGGTTGTCTACTGCTATAACAAGGCTATAGACAAACAATCATAAAACTATAATAGGTTATAACAATCCACATTTATTCAGCTTGTGGGTGTCGGGGTTGAAGCTACTCTGGCTGCAGGAGTTGAAGCTGGGCTGCAGGTTGGTAGATGGATTTGCTGGCTTGGGCTGGGCTTGTTCACAAGTCTGGGGGACCAGCTTGCGACTGGTCCATCTAGGGCCACCCAGCTCATCAACCAGCAGGCTTCCCTGGGCATTCCTCCTCAGGAAGGTGACAGAGGGCCAGAGTGAGCAAGCTCAGTAATGCAAGTGCTTTCCAACTTTCTATTTGCATCACATCAGCTCAATATCCTGTTGACTAAGGTAAGTTGCACAGCCAAGCCCAGTGTCAGAATGGAAGGGTATACAAAGTGACATGGCCAACGGTACGAATGCAGGGACAGGTAAAGGACTGGGACCATTTTTGCAATTCACCACAAATGTGAGCAAAACTAAAAACCCCCAACCTAAATTATTTTTATTATAACATATGTAAGTAGAAATATATGGAAATCAATGAACAAGAACTATTTTGTGCAGTAATATTGCCCTGTATTTTGGAAGATCTTAACAAAATGATAAACTCTATCTGCTGAACTTAGGCCTGGTCAGTCCTTTCACGATACCTCCTGAGTTCAGGAGGTACGTAGAAGGTAGGACAAAGGCATCTTGAAAGCCAGTATGGGTCCCAGGATGATGGTTACCATGGGACTAGACATAGAGAACAGCAGGAAATTTGCCATTTTTCCTTGGTTGTTAGAAGTAGGTCAAAGGTCAACAGAAACATTCCCAATCGCCAATGAAGTTAAGAGAAAGGGGACCACATTGTGTCCAACTGGAGAAAAATACTGCACTTCCTCTTCCAACAACTGAAGCTGCCCAGTTTAAGTGCAACAAAAACCCCAGGCCCACTCCTTCATGGAAATAACTGTGGAGAATTCCTATCTCTGGATAAAGTAAACCTAGACCAACTAAACGAGATTAATCTGGACTAAGTCCCTGAGGGTGTGAATGTTGATGGTGTTGAGAGAATAGAGGTCTCAGGGCCCTATGTGGCCCTTGACAATAGGAATTGACTATGCTCTTGCTTTCTTTCCTTTTCTTCCTTCCTTTCTTTCTTTTAATTATAGTAAAGAACACATAACATGAGATCCATGCTCTTATTAAAATTGTAAGTGTACAGTATTGCTAACTATAAGCACCACGTTGTACAACACCTCTCTAGACCTTTTCTGTCTTGCATGAGTAAAACTCTATACCCAACGAAAAACAATTCCCTCTTTTCCCCTCCCTTCAGCCCCTGGCAACCCCACTCTACTTTCTGTCTCTGTGAGTTTGAATATTTCAGATACTTCATAGAAGTGGAGTTATGCAATATTTGCTTTTCTGTGTTTGGCTTCTTTCACTTAGCATAATGTCTTCAAGTCTCATTCATGGTGTAGCATATGACAAGATTTCCTTTATATATATATATACATATATATCTGAATAGTATTCCACTGGATATATATACTGCATTTTCTTTATCCATTCATCCATCGATGAACATTTAGGTTGTTTCCATTTCTTGGTTCTTATGAGTAATGCTGCGATAAACATGGGAGTGCAGATATCTCTTCAAGCTTCCAATTTCCCCTCTTTTGGTTAAGTACTTGGAAATGAGATTGTTAACTCATGTGGTAGTTCTACTTTTAATTTTTTGAGGAACCTCCATACTGTTTTCCGTAATGGTGGTACCAATTAACATTCCCATCAACAGTGTACAATGTTCCGATTTCTCCCTGTCCTCACCAACAGTTGCTAATTTCTGTTTGTTTCTGTGTTTTTTGTCTTTTTATAATGGCCACCCTAACCGTTGTGAAGTGATTCCTCATTGTGATTTTGATTAGCATTTCTCTGTTGAACATCTTTTCACAGATGATACTTTCTTACTCACGTAATGAGTAGGTACCACATTGATTTTAAATGACTGAAAAAAGAACAGGACCTCAGTATGTGTTTCCAGGAGACTCAAATATAAAAGCAATTTTTCATTTTAATACTGGTTAGATACTTAACATCAATAAAACAAAACAAAAGTACATGTTCCCGCCATGCAAAAAACTTCAAAAATTACTACTTGTTCTCTTAGAATAGAGAATTTGCCTTTATATAAGGAATTTTCTATCCACTATCAGCAAAATTAGTCTTCAGCATTTAATTTCTCATCATTCCTCAAAGACATGAATAGTGCTATCATGAGCATTTCCCCATTATTGCAAGAGAGAAAGGAAGGGGAAAAAAAGAAATTCACAATACGGAAGAAGTGGTCATTCCACATTTAGACTTTGATCTGTGCAAATGGGTTGTGACTGTTGAATCAGCAAAGCCACTTTGACATGTGAACATGTGCTATACACTAGCCCCCAGGAAAGGCTATATTAAACAGACAGCGTGAAAATGCAAGGCCTCTTATTCCAAAATTACTAAGAATTTCAAGACAGCAATGCGGAGCATTAAACCAAGTGCCAGGCCATCTAAGTAGAGGGCCTCGTGTGACTGTACAACTCATACGCCCATGGAGCCAGCCTGGCCTCCACTTTTTCCCACCTGGTAAAAAGAAAACCTCTTTTTCTATTTTGGGCATCTGTCAAATGTCAGAAAAATACACATAACCAGCCCCATACTCCCATAGAACCGTCAAGAGTGATAGTTAAGACCCTTAAAACGTAATGGGGAAAGAGTTCACAAACTGCACCTGTTGAAATCAAGTTTTTTTCTAGAAGATTCCCAGGAATCACTTAGTTTCAACAGCCAGATATTGGCTTCGAGGCTGGAGTTTGACAGTCAACCAGAATCAGGGTGTATAGAGCAGAGTTACTTCCCTGCTTGTCAGAATTAATTTCTTGGCATTCAAGGGAAAAGTTACTGAGAATTAGGCAAGCACACAGTATTCCCGGTAGATAGGAGCACACAGTTCAGGGGAGACATCGGGAAGACCCAGCTCAAGTCTGGCTTCACCAAGCTCTATATGACTTACTAACTTTAAGCAAAGAAATGGTTATGAAAGTCAGAAAGGAATTTCCGTGAACAGTAAGAAGTCATCTTTCCTAAGAATTTCACAATATGAAAAGGCTATATTTAATATAGCCTTTCCTGGGGGCTGGTTTTGAGAAACCCAACTTTTTAGTGCTCACCACGTAAGTAATCAGAGGGAGTTTCCTTTATTGTGGTGATTTATAAACTGCGCCGTTGGCCTTTTCATCTATTATTGTTGTCACAAGATTTATTTCCTCTAAAAATGCTTTTATTTATTTAAAAAAAAACATAACCAGGCAATACAGTCAGATCCTGGGTGATTTATTCTACAAATTACATTAATGACACAATTAATGACTTTCATATAAAAACTATGGCTGTCAGACAGGCACATCATCTAATCAATGGGAGCAAATCATTTTCTCTTATGTTTAATGATTCTTTCACGAGGTGAATCTAAGAAAATAGAAGAGTCAATTAATGAGGAGGTTGCATATATGGCCTCTTTTATCAGCAGAATTGAAAAAGAAGGTTTTCTTCATTGTGTAAATTTCAACCATTGGAAATCAATTTTTGTACATGGAGGGAGAGGAATCTATGGGGTAGAGTCTGATGCCTGATTTTTATGTTGTAAAATGCCAGCAGAACCTAAAATTATTGCTGACTGTGGCTTTTTGTGATTGTCCAAATACTCTGAAAATCAAGATTAACTTACCTCTTTTAGGAAAATTCTGATTCTTTAAACCATGTCATATATAATAGGGACCTCACAGAGTCTGAGACCCCACTAAAGTCCCAGTCAGGTCCTTGGAGAGACTGGAGGTTCCCTGCCAGATGTGTGGCTGGCAGTGGGGTGAAGAGGTGATGTTTTCAGACTCAGAGCTGCTGGATAGTCTTAGAGCCTTGTCTCTGGTTTGATCTGGTCTGCCATAGCCGTGGAGGGCTTCTTTGAACTTGGAGCTACCCAAGAACATGAAATGAAACCACTGGTTGACTCAGATTACTCCTTTTAGACAAAGCCTGGGCATTAATGTCTTCATGCTACCTGCAGGGTCGCCACGAGCTTGGAGGGAGTAGGAAACGCAATGTAGCAGAAAGCAGCAGCAGCAGCCTGAATGTGAGGCTAGCACCCCATGTTGACTCATGAAAGACACAGTCTTCCTTCTTCATGTCCTCTTGTCTTTAAGGCCAATTCCATCTTATACAATGACTGTATTACAATTTTTGGTGTGAGTATCACTCCCTAAATTCTGTCTTGATTCTTCCCCGCTGCAATGTCATCTGGTTTTGTCATTCCTTCAACACCTCTACTGCCCCAAGATAAGGGTTTCATTACCTTCAAGCTTGTGTTCTTGTCGCCACCCTTCCTGTAACACGTACCAGGTACCACAACCAAACTAACCAGCCTAAAGCACAGCCACCAGCCTGCCCTTCCCTTTCAAACACCCCACAGTGGCTCCCATGGTCAACTGTCTACTTCTCTGCGTCTCCACTGCATTCTTCCTCATTTAGGTTTCTGGGGAGCACGGGTTCAGAGCAAGACCTCAGCTTTGCATTTTCTGAAATTTGATTGTATCAGATCACCCAGTTAGTGTATTCACACTAACCAAAGTCATGAGAGCCTGAGGTGTAAGCCAGAGTGAGTTTTCTTTCTATTTCTTTTAATGATTCTCTGAATTCTTAATTAGCAAATAGACCTATGAAACCATCATGCATATCAATTTTAATATTTTAGGGCAATTTTTTGCTCAAAAAAATTTTTTTACAATTAAATGGATCTAACATATTGAGTACAACCCTTATGTTTCTTTCATTATGGGAGCTCTATTTAAGGTATCCTCACGGGTATTTGTCTATCCATCTTTTTCCCTCACTTACTACATTTTATTATATTGTGTAATGTACTTTGATTGCAAACAATTGGGAACTCTGAATATGGCCCAAGGAGGTCATGATTCATTCCTCTGTTCCACATGTAGAATAATAGTAGATAAAATATAGAAAGAGGAAACCAGAAACATACATAGCCTGCCTTCGAACACAAGCTAAGTATTTCATTGCGTCAGAAACAGGACAGAAAATAAAATTGTGAGTAGGACTGAAAATACATGTCTGTTGAGCTCCAAGTCTAGAAATAGAAAGCAATGAGAAGAAATGTGACTCCTTCACAGTAAAAGGAATTAATAGAGCTGTGTGGTGCATGGGACTGTCGCCAGGCTTGTTGCTTGAATACAAGACCGGGGTTAGGCTCTCCATCTCCCCAATAAAAGGAGGCTGAATAAAGCTGTTGCAGAATCACAGCCTGCATCTGTGCATTGCAGAAAGCTGTGGCTGCAGAAAGCTTTCATAGCAATGCTTTGAGTTTGGTAGAGCAGATTTTCTTTCTGTTTTGCTAGAGAGAAGCTGCTAGAGCCATAACCAGTAGACACAGTTAAATGACAATTCTGACAAATTGCTGGGGGCTGAGTGTCCAGGATAAGTTTTCACTGAGAAATGTAACCACTAGGTAGCTAGAGTATTTCACCAGCTGCTCACTGTTTTCTTTAGAAAGAAACTGAAGACCATTTAGTAGTAGGATAGTTAGAGCACACTGGGTTGAATGATCTTGCTGAACAGTGTACTCACGTGGCAATAGCCAGGATCAATCAAAAGATACCTTCTGCGTGTCTGCCCATGGTCAAGTGCAGCTCCAGGCCCTGGCTTCACCAGCAAACAAAAATGACAAAAAGAAACTCCTTGTGGAGTTTGTACTTTATGGGGAGAGACGGACAATAAAAACAGTAATTCTGATAAAAATAGGTAAATAACTTACTATATGAGATGGATTGAATTGTGTTCTTCAAAAAGAGATGTTGAAGTCCTTACCCCAGTACCTTGGAATGGGAGCTTGTTTGGAAATAGGGTCTTTGCAGATGTAATTAGTTAAGTGAGCATGTGATAATAATGGAGCATGACTGGCATGACAATCTAGCAATGGGAGAAAGCCATGGGGTGACAGAGGCGCATCAGAGCCTGCAGCTGCAAGCCAAGGAACGCCAAAGCTGGACGGCCACCACCAGAAGCCAAGAGGAAGTGAGGATGGATTCTACCCAGAGCGTCAGGGGCAACCATGACCCTGCTGACACCTTGACTTGGCCTTTTGGCCCCCAAAACTGTAATAGAAGACATTTCTGTTGTTTGAAGCCACCAGCTTGTGGTACTTGGTCCTGTCAGCCCTAGGAAAGGAGCAGGGGTCCTCAAACTTTTTAAACAGAGGGCCAGTTCACTGTCCCTCAGACCGTGGGAGGGCCGTTGGAGAGTGCGGGGCGCACATTCCACGCATGCGCACTGTGGGCCCGGGACAAGTCAGCTGCTAAGCAGGACAGGCAGCGGTGGGCAAAAACACCCAGCAGGCCGCATAAATGTCCTCAGCGGGCCACCTGTGGCCCTAGAGCTGTAGTTTGAGGACCCCTGGAATAGAGTATGTTAGAGGGTGGAATGTGCTGGGGGCAAGGCAGGGGGAATGCAGGAGGGGTTGTGGGGTGCGCCCTGCGGGGAGGTGGGTGGGTTGCAATGGTGGCAGGAGTGTCAGATAAGCTTGAGGGGGAAGGTGAGATTTGAGCAAAGACTTGAAGGAAACAGGGGGATAGGGCTTTCGGGTATCTGAGGAAGAGCGTTCTGGGCTGCAGGACGGCAGGCAAGGTAGAAGTCCTTGGAGCTAGCCAGACATGTTAGGGGACAAGCAAGGAGGCCCTAAGGCTGGGGCAGAACAAGGAGCCAAGGACAGATGTACAGTGAGGTAGCCATGTCCTTCCTACCAGGCTACTGTGTAAAGAGGGGCATTTGCTCTGAGTGAATTGGGGAAACTTTGAAGCGTTCTGAGCAGAGGAGTGAGATGATCATACATTTATAGGATTCCTCTGGCTGCTCCGGTGAGAATAAGTTTTGAGGAGCAGGGAGCGGCACTATTGCAGCAACCCAAGCAAGAGAGGGCGATGGCTCACTATATTGTGCTCGTAGCAAAGTGGTGAGAAGTTGATGGATTCTAAATATAGTTTGAAATAGAGCCGACAGGACTCACAGGTGGGTTGGATGTGGGGTGTCCCATCCCTGCCAAGTGCCAAATTCTCCATTCCTTCCTGGAGAATGTTAAAGACACCCAGAGAAAGTCTTTCTCACTGGTTTTCTCTTTTGTGCATGTTGGATTCATGTGCCTACCTCTTTCATGAAAGAATTTCTTGGATGGACTGCAAGAATTAGATGGCAGCACATAATTTTTTAGTATAAAAGCACTACATGTACGTCATTTTAAAAATATTCAAACAGTACAGAAGGATACATGAAAAGTAAAAGCCTTTCTCTCCCTCTTCAGTTTCACAGTTCAACTATAAACACTGCTAACAGTCAATTCTTACAAAATATTGTAATGCACATACAACATATGTGGTATCTCCTGTCTGTTACACAAATGTGATCATACTCTACATACTGTTTTTCCTTTTTCTCTTACTTACTTGTGTATGACTTGGACATTGTTTCAAAGCAACATTTACAAAACTACCTGATTCTGTGTAATGATTACATAATATCATTACATAATGATTACATAATATCACATTGTATGAATATACTATGATTTACTTAGTTGATCTTTTATTGATGGACCTTTTTTTTAAAGGTTGGAATAGATAACTTTCTAAACAACAGTAGTAAAAGGGTGAACATGCATATAGTGCTTTCCACATGCTCAGAGCTGTTGTAAAGAACTCACTTGTTTCTCACAACGTCCCAATGAACGGAGACTATGACTATTCCAGATGAGGACAAGGAGGCACAGAGGGCTCAAGTCACTTGTCAGAGGCCACACAGCTGACAAGTGGTTGATCCAGTCCATTCCATACAACTTCTCTATTGCTTCGTACCTTGTGGGACTATTGTGTACTTGTGAGTTAGTCATGGAAGCAAAATTATTGGATCAAAGAATGTGTGAACTTCAAACCTTGACTGATAATTTCAAATTGCCCTCCACAGGGATGGTACCAATTGACAATGACTCAGATGAGAGGGCTTCTTTGCACATGCTTTTAACATCACTGCATATAATCAGATGTTTTAATCTTTGCCAAGCTGATAGATGAAGAATGGTATCTCATTATGTTTGGTATCTCATGATGGTATCTCATGATGAAGAATGGTATCTCAATGTGTTTCAATTTGCATCTCTTTAATTGTGAGCAAGATTGAATGTTTCCTCCTGTGTTAACTGGCCAAGTGTGTGGGTGTATGAACTGCCTGTTCATGTCCTTTGCCCATTTTCCTTTGGGTTGTTCACTTTTTTTTTTAATGCACACATATGAGCTCTTTATGTTAATGAAATTAGCCCTTTCTCATTTATGTTCCACACAGTTCCCCAGTCTTTCACTTGTCTTTTGCCTTTATGATTTTTTTCTGTGTAAACATTTTAAAAATTGATCTTGTTTTTATTTTATAATTTCTGATCTTACTGGTTCTCTTAGCAAGAACTTAAAAGAGCTTCTCTTCCGTGATGAGAGCACATTGAACTAAAATGGCAACTTCAATTTGCATTTCCAAAAGAATTTCATTCTAATTGAGTTGCATATTTTAACTTCCAAAATGATATTATTTCAAGAATATCATTCATGATGTATCTATGGCCAAATAGGATGGGTTTGGTGGATTCACAATGGGTTAAAATAGTTTATCCTATTAATATTAAGATCAATGCAACCTAGAAAGAAAAGATAGTCTCTGGTGGCATACCATTAGTCTCTGTATTTAGTTCCACGTGTTTGATATTTTGAGTAAATATTCAGATTAGAATAAATAGGCAAGCTTACTAGATTTAGTAATGGCACAAAGATGGTAGGATAGTTAATATACTAAGCACCAGATATATATTCAAACTGATTTTGACAGTTTGGAACAATCAACAAAACTAACAAGATGGAATTCAATTGGGATAAATGTAAAGTTCTGCAATGAGGTTAAAAAATATCTGAACAATTAGAAGATGAGAGACACCTAAGCCACTGGCAATTCAAAAAAGAAATTGTTTCAGGGGTTTAATTTAATGAAAATTGCAATACTGGCCAATAGACAGAATTGCCAGAAGAGGTAATGAAATCTTGAATTACATTAATAGAAATATTTTATCCAGAATAAGAACAGTAATATTCCCAGATGTATGCTTTGCTGGTATGCCTACACTGATAGTACTGTTTCAGTTCTGAGTGTCATATTTTAAGGGATACATTGACAAAATAGACTTTTCCCAAGAAGGGAAACCATATCATTGGGGCATTCAAGCTAGAAAAATAAAATTCTTATGAAGATAATCATCTTTAGATATTTAAATGTGGTTCGGTTATATAGGCTTATATTTATTCTATGTAACCACAGAGGGTTCAATTGAATTGAAATCACAGAAAGGGAGATTTCTACTTAAAAATAATTGTCTAATATTTGGAACTGTTCAAGAATTGAATGGTTGCCTTACGAAAGAGTGAGATTTCCATCATCAGGATTATTCAAGTTGAGGTCCAAGGCTGTTATAAGAGGAGTCAAGCGCTGGTTGAGGTCAGATGCAAGATCAGTCACAGGGAATTTGTTACCTATGATTTCAGCTGAGCCAATGTTTGCAGCTTCACTGTGAACCCTATAATAATGGCACGTCCAGTGGCTTGCCTTGCATTAAGCATCAGTTGAACTGGAAACAGAAGAACAGCATTGTAGCCTATCCTGTTTGCTGCAGCCAAATATGTGAGTGCAACCTTGGGAGTGTGTCTGGCAGGAAAAGACCGTCTGGCAGGTCTGTTAAGGCAGAAATAAAAGGTGACAAACTGCTGGTCTAATGATCGCAAGGATCCCTTCTGTCCCCGAAACCCTAGATTGTGGATCTGGGAAAGCTGGCATAGCTTTCGTTGGGAGAAGATGTTTGTCGACGGCTGGTAGAGGTTTAGGAAAGGAGCAGCTGGCTTGGGAGGTGAGGAGTGGTTTGGCCACATGCAAATTCTCAAGAGGGGCAGGTGGGGCCCGGGTTAGTGAACAAATGAACCGAGGTAGAGACAAAAGTGGAGCTTGAAGAAGCTCCACATAGAAGGAAGCAAGAGACTAGCTTTTGGAAGTAGGGTTCAATGAAACTAAGACTGGTCCTGGGCCTGAGCCAGCTTCCCCATGTGAGCACCCAACTGGCCACATACAGCTCTCCTTTGCACCTGCCGTTCCTCTCCCTGGGACGCCATCGCCCCCCTTGTCTATTGAAGTCCACACGCCTTTCCTCAACACGTAGCTTCCACGCCAGCTCCTCTGTGAAGACCCCCAGGCCGCCCCAGGCACAGCCCGTCATTTTGTCCTGTGTCCCAGCGTCACCCCTACATAAGGATTACATTCGCGTAATCATTCTTACCATGTCTGACTCTGCCACTCGCTGTCAGCCCCTCAAATCTGGGAACCATGTTCTATTGATTTTTCTGTCACCAGAGTTTAAACCGAACCAGGCACACACTTGTGGCTCGATAGCTATTTGGCAAATGACTAAATGAATGAGTGAGTGAATGAGTCAACAAACAGCAGCATGGCTGAGCCCATGCTGTGGACGCACATGTTCTCTCCTGGCAGTCAACCGTGACGAGGAGGATGAGCCCTCGCACGGGCTGAGTTGCCCCAGCTGTGGCGATTGCAGTACGCTGGGATCCAGAGCCTGGCATGGCATTTAGGAGTCTCAGATATTCCTGATATCCACAGGAGTCCCGGCATCGCATTTTGCCTAACAAATGCGACGGTTTGCACTGAATGCATCTCAAATGAGTGAACAAATGTATGAAGAAATGAATGAAAACTCATTTCACCGAGTGCAGGTTGTTGTTTCCGACTCAAGATATCTACAATTATCTGGCTTCACTTCATCTACTTCTTAAGACATCCGGCCTCCTCTGGTCAGTCTGGTCAGATGAATGGGTGATCCCACTGGAATGGCGGCCACCTCTCCCTGTCTCCTCCTCTAAGTGTTCCAGACGCACCCCCTTTCTCACTCACACCCCCATTGCTCGGTTATCCCAAGCGGAAGAGAACTGCTATTCAGGAAACTGTATGTTCTCTTGACACCCCTGCTCGAGTCTCGAGTTCTACCCCAAAAGTTCAGTTGTGTCTCCAGGCAATTGCTTTTGCTACCTACCCACTTGTAATCACCCCATCCTTCTCTTCCCTATTGAAAAAAAAATTTTTTTTTTGAAACAGGATCTGGCTCTGTTGCCCAGGCTGGCGTGGAGTGTAGTGGCATAATCACAGTTCACCCCAACCTCAAACTCCTGGGCTCCAGTGACCCTCCTGCCTCAGCCTCCTGAGTAGTTGGGATTTCAGGCATGCGACACCATTCCCTGCTAGTTTTCTAATTTTCTGTAGAGACAAGGTCTTACCATGTTCCCCAGGCTTGTCTGGAACTCCTGGCCTCCAGCAATCTTCATGCCTTGGCCTCTCAAAATGCTGGGATTACAGGCATGAGCCACCCTGCCAGGTCCCTATTTATTTATTTATTTATTTATTTATATTTTTTTTTTTTGGAGACAGAGTCTCGCTTTGTTGCCTAGGCTAGAATGAGTGCCATGGCGTCAGCCTAGCTCACAGCAACCTCAAACTCCTGGGCTCAAGCAATCCTTCTGTCTCAGCCTCCCAAGTGGCTGGGACTACAGGCATGCGCCACCATGCCCGGCTAATTTTTTCTATATATATTATTTGGCCAATTAATTTCTTTCTATTTATAGTAGAGACGGGGTCTCTCTCTTGCTCAGGCTGGTTTCGAACTCCTGACCTCGAGCAATCCGCCCGCCTCGGCCTCCCAGAGAGCTAGGATTACAGGCGTGAGCCACCGCGCCCGGCCCCCTATTTAAATATTTAAATTTTTTTATCCTTCCAGCAAGAGACTTGCAGCCAATACTTTCGTAGCCTCTGAAAAATGACATAGCCTGTGCTCAGGTCTACAGACAATGAGACCTAGGCCTGCTCTTGCCTGTCCCAGCTCATACAGGCTGCCCTACCTCCAGATGTGGGCTTGTCATCACCCTGCTTCACTAGTACTTCCTCACCCCTCATTTCTTTATAGTGTTACTTTCCCCCAAGAGATTGCACATCCTACTTCTTCCAAACCCACCACAGCAACCAGCTCAAAGCTGGAGTCATACCAGGCACAATAAATATTTGTCACCTCAACTGGAGTGGGCAGCTTTTCACAGGTTGACATGGCTGATCTTAGAAAAAGAATTCCCAGATCCTTTGTAAAGCAGCCCTTGTGCTTTACTCAGATCGGAGGTAGAATGGGGGATTTGACTCTTTCTCCTTTTTTTAACCTTTGCACTAAAGAAGAGAACTATTTTTTCAGAACTTGCAACAGAAACTAAAATCATCCCATATTGTCAGTCATTTTCCATGCAATAATATGGTTTTACCTCTCTCTTCCAGAAAACGTGGACTCTGTAGCATTTTCCAGCTATGGTTCCTGGTTTCTTTTTCCTTGTTTGTGCCTGGGTTCAGTTTTACATTTGGGTTGGATTTTTTTTTTTTATGTCAGGAAACAGAAAGACATGAGTGAAACAAACTGGTTCCATAATTCAGAGACGCGTTTTCGGTACCGACAGACGTTTCCCATCGGCTAACAGTTAAATCTTCCCCTTTCTATGCACCTGACTCTTTGTCTGGGAAGCACTTCTCAAAGGAAAGAATAAATAAATAAATAAACTAAAATACAAGCCACCATTAGGGGTATAAAAAAGATTGCAGATAGCTGGAAAACGGATTACGCAGCGCAACAGGATGAAATAACCCACAGCACCAAACGCCGGGGCTGCTCGGGATCAATTACCACTGAGCCCGTAATGATCTTCTTACATCAAAAGCCCTTTCAAGACATAGCAACATACCTGCCCTGCAAAGACTCTTGAACCGGAGGATAATGCCATCATCAATACAATATCCTTTCTCTTTTGTGAGCACTTTAGAAAAAGCCCAGTGGAGTAGTGACTCTGGTATTAAGTGTCATTTTAAACAATACCCTGAAACCATAATGCAATCTTACTCCCGAAATGCGCGGTATTTGCTGCCACCGGGGGTACACCTGGCAGGTCTGGCCGCTCGCAGAATAAATCTGTGATTTTCCTTTCACTCGCTCTCTCACTTCTTGCTTGCCTGACTCAGTTGCAAATCAGCTGAACTTACCCTGCTTTTCTGTTTTGTTTCAGGGTCTGGTATTTGTTTGTGCTTTATCTTCCCCTACCTCTTAATAAAAAGAGTAAACCAGTCTGCCTGTGAGGGTATTGACTGCGGTAAGAATGCCGGATTGTGTTGCAAAGAAGCCGGGGCCTGTAATGTTATCACTCAGCGGGACTGGGTTCCATCAGAAGGCACATGGTGTGCCATGACGTAGCTGGTCCTCCACCACAAAAGCAGACTTTTCTCTGTGAATTAGACAAACCACACAAAAGGCAACAATAGCTAGCATAAACACCATTTAATACTATTCACAGGCTATTGAAGAGATGGGCGTTGACTAAGAATTGCAGCAAAGCCAGGACATTGTAGTCAGATGAAAAGAGGCCTAATGAACAGGAAGCATCATTTGAGCAGGCTGACAGTAACCATATAACGGCGGGATTGTGGGGCTGGCATTTACCCCAAGGGTCTTTACAGTCAGAAAAATAAAGAGAAATTAAAGCATAAGGAATCCTCTTTGTGGGCACTTAAAGCCCATGAAGCAACACAAGAAGCCATACAATTGTCTTTTCAAGACTCGGTCTGTGCTTTAGATAATTATGAAAAGGCAACATTTGGGGTGTGCTTGGTTATAGGATTCTATCTCACCCATTGGGAAGACTCATCTACGAAAACAGATGAAATTTCCACAGCAAAATGAATAGTTGTATGAGCTTTCGCCTCCTTTTAAAACAGGAAGAGCTAACTTCAGCTGGATTAGTCGAGCTATTCACCATTTCTGGCAGCTTCTTCTGGGTACACGAGGTGTCTATGGTAGGACACCCCTCATTTTTCATCAGGCATGAAGAAAAATAAAATTAAATAAACCTTTTGAAATATAAAGCCTATCTTTAAAATATTTATCCCTCTGTCTTATAGAAACTAATTTATATGGATATTAAGCAGGAATTCAACTAAAGTACTTTAATTTTGAAGCAAATCTTTAATGATAGTCATTCTTTGATGTGTACTGAGCATTTTTTTTTTTCAAGAAAAGCATAACAAATGTACAAAATCCATTAAGGAAGATTAGGGTGGAAAGCATGAGGAGATTTTTATGCACCAGAAGGAACCCTAGAATGTTCTAGAATGCCATTTTACTGAGGAAGAAATAAGAACCAGGGAGTTGAGTGACCAGCCACAGTCACACAACTTCTATTAATAACAGCAGCTCAGGTTAGACCCAGGTCTCCTGCCTCCCTGTCCAGCGTGCTTTCTACTATTTTGAATTTAGAGATATTTTGATTTTTTAAAATATAGAAATTATTATTATAGATGTAAAACTTAGCTTTTGGGTTGTTTATTTAGCTGCTCAACCTTGAATAACTGCTTAACCTCCCTGGGCCTCAGTTTTACTATCTGTACAATAGGGTTAACCTGCCTTACGGGGTCATTGAGAAGGATAAAATGAATTAATGTACATAAATGTTTGCTATTATTGTTGTTCATTTAAAAAATAGCAGAGAGGGTTTTGAAAACCAGAGCCTCAGTGACTTCTGGGGCCATCAGAGAACATCTAGATCATTCAGAAAGACCAACAGCTCTTACAGCAGGTGAGAGGTCTGAAGACCAAAGAGGTTCTGACTGGCCCAAGGCACAGACATTGACAGGACCAGTTCTCAGGTCTTCTTACTGCGAACCAGAGCTCTTTTTCTAACACCACGATGATGTCTCTTGAGACTTAAACTATCCTCTAAGAGCAGTGAAACTGCCTAACGTCACAAACCATGTAGAATAAGACTCAGTAGAAGTTGGCTATATACAATAAATTCTCTTTTCTTTAGAGCAGTGGTTCTCAAATTTTGGTGTGCATTTAAAATTTAAAAACAGGAAGCTTGGGAAGGTCTTTCCCCAGCATCTTCTAATTTTATAGGTCACATGGGGTACCCAGAAAACTGTGTTTCTAAGAAGCACCTCTCCTCAGGTGATTCTCAGGTAAGTTGTCCAAAGGCTGCATTTTGAGAAAAATTGCCTTAAAATATAGGTTCCTTTCTATCTCCCTACCTTCACCTCCTTGTGGGTCTCCATTTAATTTTCTTGTTTGTACTCTGGGTCAACTATTGCCATCTAACTTGGTTTGCTCACAAGGATGCTAATGAACAAAAGGATTTTTTTTTAGACCAGTAAAAGCTAACTAGAAAAAGCTAGTTCTGCTGGAGCCGAATGCATCTTGCTGTCTCCAAGCCCCAAATTCTGACTCTAACTCTAGTCAGTCATCTCGCCACTGGAGCACAATGGGTTTGTGACAGAGAACGTAACAGGGCATCACCAATACCCTGGCATAATAGGAGAGGCTCTACAAAACACAAGGTCACTGAATGGTAGGTTTATCAACATCAAACGTTCATTTATTCACTTCCAGATCATCCGTGGCACAAACTATGGTTTTGGAAAAGAGAGATTCAAATGAAACAAGCCACAATAACTTTACCCCTCAGGTAGGTTGTAATCTGGTAGGGAAAGTAAAACACATCCACACTTCTCTTTGAATAAAAGGCATATTATACCACCCAGATTGCTCTGCATCGAATTCGGCTGCTGATTTTCTTTCTCAAGTTGCTGAAAGTAACACAGGGACTGGATGATGGCAGAAGAGCCGGGGCAAAGGAGATAAAGCAGCAAGAGGCCATCTGCTGGCAGCTTTCTTCACGTCCACTCCACCTTCCCTGTGTGTTGGCTTTGCACGCAAATACCTTCACTGTGTCACTGTAGCCCCAGCCAACAAATGTCGTGGCAACTGCTCTCTGCCAGGCACTGTGCACAGTCCCAATAATGGGGAAGGAATAAACTGGGGCCTCTGTGATCAAACAGCAGAGAATACTCTCTATAGCACCATCCATTAATATTTTCTCTCTGTTATAAAGCGTGCATCACGGATAACACATCATTTAATCTGCACCATAATCCCAACTAAATTATTACCCCATTTCACAATGAAGACCCTGGGGCTTGGGGAGGCCAAATAATTTCCCAGCATCTCACATCTGGTAAGTGTTACAGAAGAGAGCAACACCCTGTCTGATTCTGAAGATCACATGCTTATCTTCTCTGGGTGCTTGCATGCATGTTTTCTGTGCACTCACTATGTGCCAGGCCCAGTGCTGGATAGGGGTTGTGTTAATACAGTGCAATGAGTTCTGTTGTGGCATTAACTGATGATAAAGCAGTGGTTCTCCACCAAGGGCAATTCTGGGACTCCACCCACAGAGATATTTGTCAATGGCTGGAGGTATTTTGGGTTGTCGAACTCAGGGAGACGGGGATGCTACTGCTACCTCGTGAGTAGAGGCCGGGGAGCTGCACACACCCAGCAGCGCACGGGAGAGCTCCCCTGGCAAAGAATTATCCTGCCCAAAATGTCAGTGAGGTCCAGATTGAGAAGCCCTGTGATAAAGGAACTGTGCGGAAGCAGCATTAATTCCCTGGAGAGAGGGGGGCAGAGGGTCAGACTGATTTCAAAGAAGGTGATGTTCTGAGCTGAGTTTTGATGAACGGATAAGCAAAAGGTGGTATGTCCATGCAATGGAACATTACTCAACAATTAAAAGGAAATAAGTACTAATACTTGTTTCAACGTTGATAACCCCAAGAACATTATGCTAAGTAAAAGAAGCTAGATGCAAAATACTACATGTATACGCATATTGTATGACTATGTTTGCATGAAATGTCCCTTGAAGGAAAATCCATAGAGACAAAGTGCAGATTAGTGGTTGCCTATGGTTTGGGGCGTGGAGCAGGGATTGACTGCAAGCAGGCCAAAGGGAACTTTTTGGAATCATGTACACGTTCTGCAACAGGACAGTAGTGATAATTGCACAACTCTGTAAATTTACCGGAAATCATTGATTGCACACTTAGAATGGGTGAATTTTATAATACGTAAATTATACCTATTTTTTAAAATGACTACTGTAGTAATAGTTTCATCTTCTGTATTATGCTCATAATTGATGCCTCACTGTTGATGGAATCGCTCACTATCTAAAATAAGATATCCCAAGAAATTAGACGTGAAACATAAGAATCAGATCACAAAGAGCTTGTCCAAGGAGACTGGGAGACAGGCAAATGTATGGACATGACTGAGACACATGATTGCATCCCTACATCTGAAGTGACATCCTCATCACTGATGGCTTATACATCAGTCTTTCATGAGTTTGGTTTGCATAAACTCTACTTCACTTGTCTAGCCCTGGACCCCCTGGCAAGATTCATTGGGTTTGCCAAAAATATTTTTTATAGGCTGCACACAGGTAAACTTCAGCTCAGTTCTCACTTAAGAAATTATAATTTTTCAATTATTGGGATAAAACCAATAAAGCTCAATTAAACCTTGAGACACACCATTATATACTGAATTTTAATAATTGTCAAAGTTAGAGAAGACAGATCATAGATTTTACTGTTACTTTCTATATTGTTGTTCTAATTATGAGAGACCACTAAAACTCTAAATCAAAAGCAATTTTAACTTTTCTAAAATCATAAACTTTGAAATCGATTCAATGAACATATATATTATATTCACAGGACATAAGGGATTGACTTTAAATACAATTGGAGAATAAACGTGCATATATTTAGGCAATATTTGTGATTTATAGCAAATTTAAGGTGATTAATAAAATAGTCTAGGCAACATCTTAAGGAATCCACATTTTAAATCATTACTTGGCTTGTTCTTGGTATTGAAATAATTATTGAATGCAAGGTCTTGATTGCATTTATCCTTATCATTGGCATGCATTAGACATGCAAGTTTTCATTTTGTAGGGCAAATTACCCCAACTTTGGTTATTAACCACTGGAGCATCATGCAGCTAACGCTACCTATCCAGTTGGTAAAACTGGCACTTTCCTCTTTGAGCCTTGTACCAGCCAGAGGCAAAGCTCTCTGGACAAGCCCTGAAAAGCAGAATGTTTGCTTTTTCCCTGCCTCTGCTGAGGAAGGAAGCTGTGAGCTGCATCGCAGAGGCAGAAGAGCAGGGTACCCGCTCCTTTGGGGAGTTGATCACAACAGCGGCCTCCAGATGGGCAGAGCTGGCAGCTTTCTTGTGGCCCGTGTGAACTGTGTGATCTCATGCCTCTCTGAGCCCAGGGACAGCACTGAGGGCCTTTATTTCCACTGCACCTGCCCCGTAAGCAACAGCATTGATTTCTGCTCCCAGAAACCCTCAGTAAGTAGAACTATTCACTGGCTGTGCTGCCTGTTTATCACCCGGGAAGAAGGGTCTAGGAGTTCTCTACCTCTTAGAAGTGATGGAACTTTCATCTTATCTTTCTTTTCCAGCGTATTTATTTTTGTAAGATACTGAACAGACCAGAAACTCACACACACAGCCTCTGGCTCTGGCTCTGTAAGGAATCAGGCAGCATAATATTTCTTTTTATTTTCCCCTAAGATAATACATCATTAGCCTGTTCCTGCCCACTGACTCAGAGTAAATTTCTCATAAACAAAAGAAGCAAGTCATAGAAGCATCAAAATGACATTTCCTCCTCTGTTCTTTACTAAGTTTTCTTTTCTTTGGGGGAAAGTGCAGACAGTAGTTTAGTTAATTAACCACAGCAGATGGTCATAATGATCCATAGAACCACAGAACCACAGAGCCAAAGGATTCTGTGAGATCAGCTTACCCCTGCCTGTTAAGTTCAGACCTTCCCAGATGGATAATTTTTTATTCCCTCTGCAAAGACCTCTTACAGGAAAACCTTCCCAAATGACTTAATACAATGTCTCATGACTCAGGCTCCCAAGGGTTTCTTTTGCCCAATTGAAATTGGGTTTCTACTGGTGGCTCTGGACCAGCAGGATCTCTTTTCAGCCTCTGCCTCCTAAATTACCTTTGCACACCTGAAGACACTCATTATATCTCTTTGTGGCAAAGGGATTCCAAGTCATCAGTCTTCTGGAGAATTGTTCTTTGATTATTATTATAAAATCACAGGACTTAACTAAAAAGAATGTTAGAGATTACCTGCTCCATACTTACCTAGCAGGGGATATACTACGAACACGAGATTACCTGCCCCAACTTCCATGCTGTGCAGGAATCTACAAATTCCCAACGGCCATAAAACCTACTTAGATAAGGAGCTGATTGTGTCAGGGGATGAAGTGATCTACAGTAGGGCAGCTTATGTTTTAAATAAATCTTTACGTTAAAATGTTCTTCCTTGAGCAAAGTTCGCCTCTCAGTAACTTCCACTGGGTCCCGTATGGTCTTTCTAGAAAGATACAGAACAAGCTGAAGCCTCTTTATCATTGGAGACCTTCAGATACTTGACAGTTCTTATATTCTCCACCTCCCTCAGTCCTGACACCTGTCTCATATGAATAGACACTCTGATTCACGTACGCTTAATCACATTTTACTTTTAGGTCAAAAGACTGGATTGCACTTTAGTCCTTTAATGTTGCGGTGCTCATTTGCACACTTACATTGCAATAAAGCTATATAAACACCAAAAACAACAGTTAAAAAGCTATATATGTAATTTAAGTACACGAATGACAGAGTTTAAATATTTTAAGTAAAGTAAAAGAAAGAATCTCCACTTGAAAAGTAGAAACTCTACAACAGTTTACATCAGTTGTCTCCAAAATGGGATATGTCCAAAATCGTTCTTTTCGATGCAGGAAAAAAAAACTTAACTTCTACTAATATTTTTAATCTAAAAGGTAAGAAAGGAACTGAGCTTTACTAATACTTACTATATGAAGTAGTGCATGTGAAAATAAACATGCTTCAGGTTGGGTGCATGCTCAGATTGCCTTAATTAGGGGGATAAACTATCAAAAATGTCTGGAGCCCTCTGGTTGAAATGATTTTATTAACTATTAATTTACTAATCTAAGTTACAAACTTCTGTAAGTAAAGTAGAACATTAGTATCCTGCAACAGAGCAGAGATTTATCACAAGGTAGCCTAAAATTTTGTCAATTAAAAAAAAATCAAGAAGGTATTTTAATGTGTTTTAAACTGTACTAAACTTGATTTGATTCAATCAAACAGTTGTAGTTTGTGTAAACCTCCCCAAAATAAGACAAATGGAAACAAAATTTACTTTATCTGCTTATAAAACAGAAACAATAAAACGTATATTTCTAATACCAATTTAATCAGAAATCATTGATTTAATTTTTCTATTTTAATGTGATCATTGCTATTATTAAAATTGCCTGAGTCAAGATAATGTTTTTTTCTTAGAGATTGTTGTCGACGATTATTCAGGGATCACTTTTATCCTTTCTGGAGCAATGGTGCGTAAAGAATATATAGACTGTTTTCATCTAGGTACACAGCTCAGTAAATCAGGGTATTATGAACCTAGGCTATGGGATTTTTCCTCATGAGCCTGAATAAAGTGCGAATGTTTTAAATCTTTCTCCATCTTTAAAATGGGGACGGTGGCAGGAAGGTACAAATAAACACTGGGTTTAAAAGAAGAAAGCAACACAAAACAAAAACTGAGGAAATAAGAGAATGAACTTAAGACGTCTAAGATAGAGACCTTATGCAGAGATGAGCCGGGCACAGTTATTTGAAAAACATTTATACTCTCAATTTGCCAAAGATATTTATACACTGCACTGGCAGTAATAGTGTAGCAAATCATCCTCAAAATGGGGCAGTTCACTGTAATATGAAAGAAAAAGAAACACTTCAGAATCACATTATTTAACTATTCAGTGAATTTGCAGCACCTCTTACTTAAAGAATAACACACACACACACACACACACACACACACAGAGGAGCACAAAAAAACCAAAGAACCAATTCCGTTTCTCTCTGATTTTTAAAAGACAGGCTGTCACTATTGGGACTGATGAGTAGGAGGTGACGATTGCCCCTACTTAATATGTGTTTTCATAAATGATCGGCAACTTCCTTTTTGTGTGTGATTCCATGAGTCGTACTGTTTCTCTTTGTGTCATCCTTTGATGCCTTTCGCAGTTGTGATGTGAGCAGAGTGGCAGGAGCAGCAGACAAAGCATAGTCAGAAGATGCTGACACGCTCAAGAGTGTCGGTGAGCTGCGTGGCCACCCTCCCTTCCACCCCTCACCCCGAAAGCCTGAGTAACAAACAGCACCTCGCACCAGCATGACTGTCACCCAGAAATTCTCTGATGAACCTGCCTGATTTGAATCCTAACTAGAAAAACCAAAGGACTCCAGCTCAGACTCCAAGCGAAGATGAATAACATAAATGGCCTTCTCCCCTGGGAAAAAAAAATCTAATTATATGTGTATAGATTTTTTTAAAGGTTGGCATTGAATACTCAGAAATATATTAAAATCATATTTACCCTCAATGGGAACATTGAAGGGAAATGCTATTCTGAGACAAAAGGCCAACTCTAAAACTCGGGTGAGGGTGACGGCTATAAAATGGAGGCATGTGATGAACGTGTACCCATAAAATGCTGACACCCTCTTTCCCTCCTGGGTAGGGGGAGTTCAGAAGCTCAAAAACATCATCCTTTCTCTGTTCCTTTCTGAGTGTCTTCTCAGTAAATGGAGCTCCTTTTCTCACCTTGAGCTTAACATGAAATCTTTCGAAACATGAGGATTTTTTTGTTGGTGTTAGTAGTAGTTAAAGGATTTGCTATAAATATGTACTAAAGAATTCAATAATTTCTAATATATTGTCATTAATAAAATTAATATACATAATAATATAGGATGGCAATATAGCATAATACTAAGAATGTGAACCTTGGACTCAGAAAAGCTTGGCTTTGAATCCTGAGTCCATTATTTCTAGCTGTGTGAAAGTCATTTGGACCCGCTGAGCCTCAATTTTGCATCCATAAAATGGGATCATAATATCTATTATTCAAATGTAACTCAAAGGGAAGTTTGAATTAGATGTAAAAATGTGTGTATAAATCACATAAGTGCTCGGTAAACAGTCACTATTAGCATTGCCATAAGTTTATAGCTATTATTTAACATTCAGGTTAAGATGATAAGGAAAATATCTTATATTCAAACTATTCCACCCCTCACCCCGAAAGCCTGAGTAACAAACAGCACCTCGCGCCAGCATGACTGCCACCCAGAAATTCTCTAGTTACATAGTCTGAAAAAATGTGCTGCGTTTATTCTAGCAAAACCCCAAATCAGTTGCATGCTTGTAATTTGTGTGCACATATTTGTCATGTTGTCATTTTTGTAGAATTTAAGAAGGAAATGGTGTCTTGAATAACATCAAGGATTTCACTTAAATGAGTGTGTTGTAGTTTATCCTGTTCTCATTCAACTTGTAAGTTTATTGGACACATGCATAATTTTTTTAATTGACCAGAAAAATAGTTATTGATCTGGGTCACATCTCTATGAGATGTGATAAAGATGGTCCCAGTAAAACAGTCCTTGGACTTAAATATTAGAAGCAGAAGGCAAGAAGACATTTTGCCACAAACTTTAAAAAACATTGTGTTGACTGTGCAAACTCCACATCTTAGGATACTGTTAATTTAGACTCCACGTCTTAAAATACTCAGACTCCACATCTACTAAGGCAGGCAGAAAAGGTTTGTAACAATAAAAAGGATTCTGAAGATATGCAATTGGTATTTGCATGATACTGAAATTGATGCCTATATTTGGATACCTTTTCTTGCTGTTTAACAAATTATACCAAAATGTAGCAGCTTCAAACAACAAACATTTCACAGTTTCTGTGGGCAAAAATCTGGGAGCACCTTGGGTGGGTGATTCTGTCTCAGTGTCTCTTTTGAGATTAAGTTATAGCGGGGCTGCAGTCTCATCTGAAGGTTTGACTGTCCCCTTTGGCTGTGAACAGGGATGTCAGTTTTCTGCCTTGTGGCTTTCCCCGTAGGTTGCCTGAAGGCCTTTACAACATGGCAGCTGGCTTCTCCAGTTCCTTGTGAGGTATTAGATGGAAAATTCCTGTTCTTTGCCATGTGGGTCTCTCCAGAGTCTCTCTCAGTTGCTTACAACATGGCAACTGGCTTCCCCTATAGCAAATGAAGGCAGACAATTGACAGACAGACAGACTGTGAATATGAGCCTGAAGCCACAGTCTTCTTTTTTTTTTTTTTTGACATATTATGGGGGTACAGATTTTAAGGTTTCAATAAATGCCCTTTCCTCCCTCCCCCACAAGTCTGAGTTTCCAGCATGACCATCCCCCAGATGGTGCACATCTCACTCATTATATATGTATATACCCGCCCCCCTCCCCCCTCCCACCTGCCTAATACCCTATTACTGTAGTTCCTATGTGTCCACTTAGGTGCTGCTCAGTTAATACCAGTTTGCTGGTGAGTATATGTGGTGCTTGTTTTTCCATTCTTGGGATACTTCACTTAGTAGTATGGGTTCTAGCTTTAACCAGGAAAATATAAGATGTGCTATATCACCGTTGTTTCTTAGAGCTGAATAGTACTCCATGGTATACATATACCACATTTTATTAATCCATTCTTGGATTGATGGGCACTTGGGCTGTTTCCACAGCCTTGCAATTATGAATTGTGCTGCTATAAACATTTGAGTGCAGGTGTCTTTCTTGTAGAGTGTCATTGAATCTTTTGGGTAGATGCCCAGCAATGGGATTGCTGGATCAAATGGTAGATTCACTTGTATCGCTTTAAGGTATCTCCATATTGCTTTCCACAGAGGTTGAACTAGTTTGCAGTCCCACCAGCAGTGTAGGAGTGTTCCTCTCTCTCCACATCCATGCCAGCATTTATTGTTTGGAGGCTTTTTGATAAAGGCTGTTCTCACTGGAGTTAAGTGATATCTCATTGTGGTTTTGATTTGCATTTCCCTGATGATTAGAGAGGTTGAGCATTTTGTCATATGTTTGTTGGTCATTCTTCTGTCTTCTTTAGAAAAGTTTCTGTTCTTTATAAGCCAATCTAGGAAGCCACATGACACCACCTCTCTGTATTCTATTGAGCACAAAGACAGCCGTGGCACAGTGTGGAAGCAGAAGACACAAGGATGGGAGGACCAGCAGGTGGGGATTATTGTGGGCCATCTTGGAGGCTAGCCACCATGACACTCATGGCGGCAAACAGCAGAATGGGACCTCATCTCTTCTTTAAGACTGACAGGGTGCTATAGGTTTTCTGTGGCTGAAACAATCAGGCCTCATGGTTGTGGGGAGGTCTTAGTTAGAGAAAAATCAAATGGAAAGATTTATTCAGAGATATTTAAATCATGAAGCCATTTATCTAGATACATATATAGTTGTGTTTCTATAAAGAAAACATATTTTTCCTATGACTTTTCCACATGGAATGAAAGAACCTGTAATTTGGAAAGCTACTCTCATGCGATGGCTTTTCTACATGGAATAAAAGAAAAGATGATATGGAAAACTCTAGAGTTACTACAGTCTCCAAAAATGTTTACTCAGTGAACAAATCTAGTCAGGTGCTAAGTTTTCAAGAAAAATATCTTTCATTGAATTTCAGAGGTGGAAGTTATATAGAGCGACGCTTTCATTTTATAGATGAGGAAAGGGGACCCTGATTGGTAACTGCCTTTCCCAGGGGACACTGAGAAACAGAAAGAGATCGTAATGGAATTCCCAAAGGGGTGCTATGTACATTTATTTATTTATTTATTTATTTATTTATTTATTTATTTATTTATTTGAGTCAGAGTCTCACTCTGTTGCCCAGGCTAGAGTGCCATGGCGTCAGCCTAGCTCACAGGAACCTCAAACTCCTGGACTCAAGCAATCCTACAGCCTCAGCCTCCCGAGTAGCTGAGACTACAGGCATGCGGCCACCATGCCCGGCTAAATTTTTTTTATATATTTTTTTAGTTGGCCAATTAATTTCTTTCTATTTTTAGTAGAGATGGGGTCTCACCCTTGTCCAGGCTGGTTTCGAACTCCTGACCTTGAGCGATCCTCCCACCTCGGCCTCTCAGAGTGCTAGGATTACAGGCGTGAGCCACCGCACCCGACCTGTACCTTTATTTTTTAACCAGGGACAGCTCAGGATAAGATTTTGCCATCATATCACACAAGGCTTGTTTTCATTCAACATTTTGTGAGGTATCCTGTATGCCAAGAAAAGGGGCAAGAAGATAGGACTTGGTCCCTGTCTTCAAGGAGCTGATCTTCGCAAAGGGGAGAGAGAAGGACAAATACGAAGTGACATGTCCAGACAATGTGGTGAGCGGAGCCCAAGCATCTGGTGGCTAGCAGTTGGCACTAACACTCTGGAAGGAACCATCTGTGCTATATTGAGTGTCCGATCAAGCAGGGAATAAATTACTAGGCTTACTGCTTCTGTCTTATAAGTTGTTATAGAGTAACAACTTATAAGTTTGTTAGTTGTTATAGAGTAACAAACTTTTAAATAGAGTATAGCCAGGATATATGATAAGCCCTGAGAAGATTGGCTTTTCACCATAACTTAAGTATTTGAGGTCAGGATTATTAATGATGCCTGAAATCAAAACGATCTGACAGTTCTCAAACTTTTACTGTATCTGCATATTCATCCATTAAACAAATAATTACTGTCTACTGTGTGCTTGGCACTGGGGATAGAGCCCTAAATAATTCAGATGTGTCTCCACGCAGGACTTATGAAACTCACCATCTAGTCGTTTTCTTCACTCTACAGAAATTGCCACTTCTCTTTTTGCACCATTGGTGGCTTTATTTTTGAGTTCTTGCTGTCACGATTAAGACCCAATGCTACAGGGAAGCAAAGACTTCAAAAGTTAACACAAAACGTCTGGACTCTATGGGTGAAAAAAGTATTTGGCACTGTCATGCTGGGTCCAATAGCGCTACCCTTCCTTAAGAAAAAACCTTTTGGGGCTTGTTTCCTTACCACAAAATGTACTTGAGACACAGCTCGACCTAGCGCTGCACCAGAATGAACTATCGTTTCCAGAGTCTGGGATAAGTACATTTTCTTTCTTCACAGGGCCGTGAGAGACCGGCTCGGAAGGAACACTTGGGTCACCTATAGGAAGCAACAGCTACTCGTTTGTGTGTGTGGTTCGTTGGAACGGGCAGGTTTTCCCAGGGACTGGCTTGTTAATGGTTGAACAAACTCAACGCCAATCAGGAGCAAACCATTTGTTTTCCATGAATGCTTCCACTTCTTGTGATCTAGAGTCTTCTCTCAAATCCCGTCTATTTAGGGAGAATTCGAGGACAATGGATTAATGGCGTTAATATTTCCCTCTTCACCTCCTGGAGGGCCCACATTTTGCAGGAGAAGGTGACATCAGTGTGAAACTCGCCCTTCTTAAGCTTGCAGAAACATGTCTCCTTATTTAAAGATTAGATTATCCTTCTTCCATTGTTTTCCATTAGATTTGTTTCCTTTCTCCTTTTTGGGGAAGGCCAGCTCACTATTTTTAAAAGGTGATGGACCATGTCAGGATTTAGAAAGTGAAAGGAAAGAGATTGGTTTGGATTTTCTCACTCTCTTTGTGTGCTCTAAAGCTCAATAAACTTCGAATGGTGACTGCAGGTATAGGGGCAGAGGAAAGCTTTTGTGTCCTTAGAAAACCTAGGTTTCAGTTGGATTACAGAGGTAGTCAGGAGATAGGGAAAAAAGTTCAAATAGCACTTTGACTACTTTCCATGTCAATGGATATGTATCAGCCATACTCCATTGCTATAAGAATCGGCATGTTCAAGTATTGATAAAAAATTTTTTAGAGAACACAATACAAGTTATCAAAAAATTGGATGAGTTTGTTGTAATGAAGACAGGACTGTATGTAGTTTATATTCAAGTTTATGGATTCTTCTGAATACTGAATAAATTGTCAAAATGGTACTAAAATTCTCTGTGAAAGAATCAGTCCAAACTCTTGTTAATCTCCCTGATACATCTTTTCGTGATCTTTGTAAAAAGGCTCTAAAGCAAAAATGTTAAGCTCATTCCAGCACTGCCATGGGGACTTGATTATATTCATTTATTGTGTGGATCTAATGTCACCTTTCTTTAGAGCAATTTACAAAATAACACAGCATATAGCACATCTGAAGCAGGCGGTAAAATCGGGATGTTCCGTTCTCACTGTGGGTTTATATAACACATGGGAATTTCCTTAGTCTGCGCCTAAAATGTGAAACTAAGCAGCAGGCATTGGTCAATATTTATGAGCACATATGTCTCCCGGTTTCTTTATCAGTAAATACAAATACAGAGTTGCCTGTGGCCACTCAAGGGTTAACTATTAATTTATTAAAACTCTCCAATTTCAACCAGTTGGCTCTTTGGAGAAACTGGGAATTTTTGTGAGGGATGCTGCCAATCAGAGGATTAATAAACTTGAATTCACACCCAGCTGTGGAGCTCAATCACCTTTTTCATAGTTATTTTTCACTCTTCATTTGTCAGTACTTAGCCTAGGGCTCCCTTTCCCCTACCTGAGGGTTGCACATATCAGAAATGATTAGGGGAAAAATACAATCATTATGTGTTCTAGGAACTGAAGACAATATCTCTAGCCAAGGTCAAGGAATGATTGAATGAGGCGTGGCCCCCTTGCTTGTTTGTTATGACTACTCTCCAATTTGGAGAAATAAATACTGTGCAATAATCTCTTATCAGACAGTCAGTGCTACCCATCACCCTTTCTCTTCAGGTCTTTTTATTTGGGTACACATATGTATCATAGCAAGGGAGCATAAATTAATTAACTATGCATAATTACCAAAGTCTGCAAACATACAGACTTTGCACAGTGTGTAGGCCGGACATTGCAAGTTGTCAGTGTAGATGGTAGATAGCCATCATCTATTGTAAATCTATTCCCACAGCAGGATTAAGGGAATTCAAATTCAAATAACGCATCCATAAAATGTTGCCTAACATGAAGCATTGTGAATTTCCTCATTGCAAAATGGAATAATGCCTTTGATATAAGATACTTATCAGAACTACACTAACCACCACGGTGCGTTTAGATATCAAAGGTATTGAATTTTGTGAATATGGGATTTATTTATATAACTTTAAAATTTTGTGTTTTGGTATCTTCACTTGGCTAGAGCTATTGATTTGAATGAAACGTACAAGAAGACTTTCTCCCAACACCCAAAGAACACTGTTTGCATTTTTAAAAATTATTCCAGCTTGTTATATAATTGCTGCCACGGGGGCTGGGTTTCTTCAACAATGCCCCTAGTCTTCTCTCTGCTCTTTCCCCAACGACAACACACTTTCCCTCCAAAGTTTCCCAACGCATTGCGTTCTGTAATTCACATCTTCCTATGAGAAGCAAGTTTGTTGGCTCATGAATACAGAACTTACAGAGAGGGTGCACTACATATTGATCTAATTAAAAGGTTTTTGAGTCAGGACAACAATAATAATGGGATTAATTATTGTAATTTGTGCGGCTGAAGTATATACCTAAACAGGTAATCTTTATTTTCCAATGTTGCTGGTGGAAAATGAATTTCAGACATTAGGACCTGGGAGAGTCTGGAGCTAACAGCTGCCGAGCGGGTGCCCCTCCCGTGGTCCTGGCCAGCAGCCCCGACATCCCTGCACAAAGTAATCACAGATCACAGCATTTAATCACTGAAAACAAGCACTCCAGAGGACAGCGGTGTCAATATCCCACTCTCTCATTATCTGTTTGGATTGCACATCCACACTGTCAGATAAACAGAGTGGAAAATTAAGATTAAAAATATGGTAATTTCATTTCAGGCAGCAGGCACCACTCACTGCCCCTATTATGCTATTGATTACCTCTGAATTCAATTTTTCTTTCAATGCAAACTTTAATCTGTTTGGTACCCAGCAATTCAACTCCCCAAGGGCTATTTGAGAGTAAGTAACCATTTAATCTGATGCTAACTGAAAAATCACCGTCCTTAATGAATTGTGTAAATCATTCAGCTCTAAAGCACCTTTGACTTCTATTTCATTTTTTATTTTCCACTCAATATAGGAAAGGATCGGCGTGTGAATAATTACAAAGTAGCAAGTATTTTTACATAGAGCAAATATGATAAAAACCCTATTATAGTAGGGCATGTGTAATGAACAGTACTTTTTAATTTCAAAATAGCTATTCATTAAAAAAGAATGGAAGATTAAAAAGAGAGGCTCAAAGCTCAAGGTAAAAGTTGATAGACATTGTAATTACATGGTTAATTTCAAAGATTTATATGCTGTTATGATTTAAAAGGAATTTTTATGACCTGACATTTTCATTTGAGAAGATTTTTTATTTAAAATTAATCTTCGAGCTCCTATTCTTAATTATTTCTTGGCAAGCGATAAATGGTAATACCAAAAAATGCCCTATATCAAATTTTAAGCAGAATAAATGCATGCGAATTTTCGAACAGCAATAAAGTGGTTTTTACTTATTTGAATTGCTTTACATTGAAATCCCCGGTTGGGGGAATTTGTAGGAGAGAGCTGGAAATTATTGGCCCATTTAAGGGAGCGGCAATCTTCCTGCAATGCAGCGTTTATGACACTTGAAAATATCAGATTGGAAAGAGGGTTTTGCTCCGGCGGCTTGATTGTCTTTCAAGTTGGCGTTGAGAGTTTTCAACAGGTCTCTTTCCCCGCTGGCCCCAGACCCGAGGGCCCCCTCGGAGCAGCGGGGTGGGACGGCTCGGCCTCCCTCTCCCGCCGCGCGCGCGGGCGGCGGCTGCAGACGGGCGGCGGGTCCCGGGCAGACACCGCGCTTGGTGGCAGCCCGGCCTCCGCGGGCGCCCGGCGGGGTGCGCGGCCGAGACTCGGGGCGCGGGGGCGGCCGGGCGCTCTGTCATCTGGCCGCTCCCTGCAGACCGTGACACTGCGCTTCCCAAGGTCGAGCCCCGCAAAGTGCAGGGCTGCGGGGCCGGCGCCGCGGGGCTCCGAATTACCCCGGGCCGGGCGCGCGCCAGGGTCCCCCTCCTCTGCGCTCGCACCCAGCTGGGGCGCGGCCACGGCGCCCTCCACGCGCTCGGCCTCCCCGCGGCCGATCGCCGCTGCCAGCCCCGCCAGCCCCGAAGTTTGGGGGCGAAGGCGGAGATTGCCTTCTCCGCTCTTGGCGCCCCCACGCGGGGGGGGGCAGGGCCGACCCTAAAGGCTGGGCTCCCCTCCACCCCGGTCCCTCTGCAGGATTGGGGCACCGTCCCCAGCTCCCCCGTCTGTCCTCGCCCTAACACCAAGGGGCCTCTCACGGGGTGGGGAGTCCCGGGTGTTTTGGAGGGGGGGCGATGCATGGAGGGGAGGTGCCATCGGAGCTGAATCCTCCAGTCCCAGGAGGAGTGAGGCTGCCTCTGTCCCCGGGGAAAGGGGACCCGACGGGAATGCCCTGCTCCAGGCCCCGCCGCTCGTGGGCGCGCGGACGGGGTGAGGGCGGTGCGGGCTGCGCGCAGCTCGCCGCCGTGTTCACGCGCCGGGCGGGGGCTTTGCCGTTTCCCCCGCGTTTCCCCCTCCACCACCCCTTCTCCTCCGCACCGAGCTCGCGGCCGCCGTGTGCCGCAGGGGCGGCCCCGTCACCCGGCTCGAGGCGGCGCTCAGGCTTTCCGCCCCTGCCCTCCACGCTCCCGGGAGCGCCCGCAGCCTGGCGTCGTCCGCACCTCGGCTCTGCTCGGTCTGCACGCGCGGACCCCACATCTTCACCCTAGAATTTCCGTCTCAGCATTTCGCGTCCCCGGGGCAGGAAGGGAGAGTGGGAGAAAGGAAAGATAACCGTGAGCGCCTATGCAAGGGCCGCCCTTGCAGCTCCGATAGAGATACCCTTTGCCTGTAACTCTCGGTAACTTAAGAAGAGTCTGCACAAAGCTCGGGGCCCGGGGAGGAGTCTTGGAGTGGAATGCACAAAAGTCAGTTGTGCCGGGCAAAAACTGAGGTTGAAATTCTATCCTGCACCCAGCCTTTGTTTTGCATTTGTGAACTTGAGCTGGAGGGGGAGGGGGTGTTCTTTCAGGTTAGCCACCGCTCTGGGAAGGCGCTGGGGGGAGGAGGGGGTAGAGGAGCAAACTTCTTGCTCGACCCGCTTCCACTCTTCAACCTTAAGGATGACCCATTTTAGCTTACAGGATGGTCAGGGCACCAAAGCAAAACCCTTTCCCTTGCTCTAGGGATTTCCAGTTGCTCAGAGGTGTAGCAACTGAGTAGGCTTGGTTTTATTATTTTTTTTAAAAATCAACATTAGCAAAGACTTATTTCATTCATTAAATATTTATTGGGCACCAGACACCGTGCTAGGCAGAACCGGTCACGGTTCAGGCGGCCTTTAAAAGCATTTTATTTTGTTGGAAGCAATGAGTGGGTGCATAACAATACTTAATGTATTTTAAATACATGCATTACTTCTCCAACTGGTTATAATAGCTTCCTTAGAACTCATCTAAACTGTCCTGTCAACGATGGTTTAAAGACTGTGAATCCTACAAATTATCCACTACTGGGTACTGCCCAGAAGATATTCCTGGGCCCAGTATTTGGGGTTCTGACCTTTTAAATGTATGGCAAACTGTAACCCTTAATAGGTCATGATGCTGGAAATTCTGATGGGTTTTTATGTAGAGCATTTTTTGATTACAGTTCACATTCATTTCTCTATTCTTTGTCTACATTAAAAAAAAAAAAAAAAAAGTTTTATTTGCTTGTTCCAAAATTTCCAAAGGCCACAATCTCAGTCCCTAAGGCAGCACATTTTTCAATTTTAAAATATCGAATTATATGCAAACCTCAGAAGGGAAAAGAAACAGTAAACGTTTGTTCTGATCTTTGCTTTAAAAATGCCTGTGCCAATTAATTTTTTTAGCTGTTGATTTTTAACGTAACCCTTTCACCGAGAAGGAGGTGAATGTCAAGAAGCTGAGCCCATTAGGTTTGCATTTTCTCAGACTGAAAATGCATGCCAAATAGCACATTTGTAAACGTGGACTTATGACAGTATATGTAAGTGGAATGTTTAATAAATGCAAAGCCCTTTTAAAATAGTAACCAATAGTCTGGCCTGTCATATATGACAAAAATACAGGTTTATGTTCATCCCTTCTCTTCCATTATGTCCAGTGAATTGTACTGAAGTCCTGCACTATTGAAGATACCCTATTAGCACTGAAAAACAGAAGCAGACTTCCTACTATCACCCTAAATATTTTTTATTTTTAAAAAGCATTATGTTTTTGCTTAAACGATCATTCCTTCTGGTTTGCATGGAGGGTGGCAGGAATCAGGAAGCAGATTATTAGGAATATTGAAACAAGCAATAAAGAAGTTGCTACTCTTCAGTATGAGACTTAATTTACTAGTGGGTGTTTTCTTCCCTCTGTTCCTCAAACACATTTTCAAAACAATCATGTGCATGAGTGTATATAATATACAAGTATCACTGTTCCTTGACCTTTAAAATTTAACATAGGGAAATGGCATTAAAGGAGCTGTCACTTCTAGTGCAACTGTTAGAGTTAATTTAGAAAATGGGCCAAATAGTTCTTTTGGTGAAACATTCTTGAATCAAAAGCCAATCTGACCATCAACCACCTGGACCAGGAAAGGTGTCTATCGAGAAAGGACTGTGACAATGGCACTGACCAGAAAAGAAATTGGGGGGGACGGATCTGGATGCCAGAAACTGCAGAGGGAATCCCATCCATCAAAGCTCCTAAGAGCAAAGGAGAGCAGTGCATTTGCACTGGAAACATCTACAGAGAATTAAATGAGGAACCTGTTCATTGTTAGTCTAGATGAGAAAGTTCTCTCAACATTTTGCAAAGGAGATAGGAAAATCCAGGAGAAATATATGAAAAAAACTATTTTAAAGGTATGAGTGTAAATTATACGAATGATGGATAAAAAGGGTAGGGAATAGAAAAGACATCAGGTGTTGGGAGTCATTATTCATTCTTTTGTTTAGCAAATGTTTATTGAGCACCTACTAGCTCCAGGCACTAATCAGGCCTTGGGGACACAGACCCTTCCTGAACCAACCTTACAGTTGCATTCATTAAAATTAATGCCTGCCATTAGTTGCTATTGCTAGAGAAGAGAAAAGGCAATTCACAATTTATTTCTAGGTACTAACTCTATCTATGCTTTCCTTTAAGACTGCAATGTCCCTTTGGTTGATAGAATCAAAGAGATTCCAAATGGAGTTTTGCCCATTGATTGATTTAAATTCAGTTCCCAAAGTCTCTCTAAGCTCATCAACTTCACATAGTTAGAGGAAAACTAATATTTTCAAGCACCTACCCCTAGGCTGGGAGTATTGGAAACAGCCCATTTAATCTACAAAATGACACCACAAGGCTATTATTATTACCTTATAGATGAGGAAACTGAGGCTGAGAGATATTAAATTTCGTACTTGATACAGCTACTTACAGGGAGAAGCAGATTTAGAATCCAAGTTGGTCTTCCCAAGTCTGTCTTCTTCCAGCATGAGAATCCATCGACCTAATGTGTGGTACCTTATAAACTGCAAAGTGTTATATAAATGTAAGCTATCTCTGGTTACCATTAACTCAACTCATTTTTAAATATCGATTCTTGTAAGTGATGAAGTAACAAAATATGACTATCATTTCATTATTGCCAATGACACGATTCCTAAGCATCATCCTCTTATGTGATTTTTTTCACTTGAATTAATGTTATAGAGATTGTCCCAAAATAATAATAATTTATCCATGTTTAAATGTCTTTCATGGTTTAGGTTTCTGTCCCTAGGTGATCTGTGGGAAGAATCTGTGTTCTCAAGCTAAGATCTCTGATCCAGGCTCTATGTGTGTTATTCTACTGTGTTAAAGACTGCGTTTCTTCTCTTAAAATAATTAGGCATTCCTCCCAAAAGAACCCAGTTTGAATGAGAACATCATCAGAATCATTTCCAGCTACTTACCAATTGCACCCCTCTGTACAACCCTCTAGTTTCAAACTAAATTTTCTTTATAATCACTTTCTGCAACTCTCAGAGCAGTTAAGCATTACCTGAATAACAAAGCACAACCTTGGGACAGAAGGGATTTTAGCAATTTAATTGCCAAACTCCAGAAAAATACAAATGAATCTTTGGAACCCAGGCGAAGGCTACTACTGAAGCAGGAAGCTTCTCCGCTGGGTCTTGATTGGTGGAGCAGGCAGTGACGTCACAGCCTTGAGCGAACCGCTGCTGAGCTTCTCAAACTTATTCCATTGTTGCCTTTTTCTGCGGAGGTTAATCCACCAAATTGAAAGAATTAACTGTGGAGACTTCCGGTTTGTGTAAAACGAGCAGTTTGTCAAGGAGAATAAATTGGGTCATAATAATTTGAAAGTAAGACAGATGCAGTTTTGAATGACTCTCATAATTTTACATGGTAGTAAAGACTTGAAATTTTGAAATACTTATTAATATTTTCTTTCCTAAAGTTTTCTTGCCAGTAATATTTCCTTCCCGGGCACCTGCTGTATGCAGCTGCTTCCATAGTGAAGGTTACTTTGCAGGTTGGCTCTTAATCACTGTAGTGGAGCCTTAGTCTCACAAGTTACTCTGTGCTTCCAAAACCACCGTGTTTCCAGTGCCATCTTTCCAGCAGCCATCTGAAGCTCTGAGTTTTCTGTCATTCTAAAAACAGTATGTTCTCATAGAGGCCCTTCGTTTGCACAGTGCTCTGCAATTAATAAAGCGCTCCCGCAAACATTCTCTTGTTTTTGGTCCTCACAACACTGCTACCAAGTTGGAGGGACGGCTGGTGTTTTCTTCCATGTGCACATGGAGACAGAAAGCACCTGAGAGTCAGAGCATTTGACCGTGAGGCAGCCGGGGACAGCCAGCGCCAGCCCAGCACTCTTCCCACCAGTCGCCCCACTTCTCAACGCAGGTTCCTCGTGGAGCTGTCAACATTTCCACTTAAAAGTTCCATGATCTGCTCAAACACATACATGGTAGCTATCATCGAACTTTACTAACAGAAAGGAGGAAAGTTCAACTCTCCACTTCCCCCGAGACCTTTTCAAGTGACCTTTAAGTTCTTCAAGTCATCTTTTATTTCTGGCCAGATGGCATAAATACACTATCTGTGCCTGATGGAGCCATGTTTATTTTCAGTCAGCTTAAACTCCTGCTTTTACTCGCTGGGATAGTTCAAGTTCATGTTCAAAAGCTGCTTAGCTGTCCAGCTGTTGGCCTACTGGTCAGTGGGGGTGAGTGAATTATGCAAAAATAGTGCCAGCTTAGCAGAATTTTAAGGAGTTATTCACAGGAACAAAATAAATATTTAGAGCCTGGATTCTGGCAAATGTATCTGATGCTGGGTGCTGATTTTTTTTTTTTATATATATATGGTTACTTAAGGAGATTCTCTCCTTTTTTTTTTTCCTTCCTTTAAATATGCAACTTTAGCTGGTCTGTCTCTATCAATTTAACACTTTTGAGGGATATTCCACATCCCTGCCAGAAGATGATGGACACTGCTGATCCCGTATCCAGCTGCATCTGCAGCACCTCGGCCTCCACCCGGGGTGTTAACCAGATTATTTTTCTATCACTCTTGCCCACACGGAACATGCTGAATACTGTATCTCTAAACCGGCTAGCCCACTCTCACAGCCTGAGTCTCCATTATCGGCAGCCACAGCATGCATATGTTTAGTTAGTTTCCAGTCCTTAGGGAATCCTCTCTCTGTACCCTTCCTTGAGTTACAAAATCTTTGGATTCTCCCTTTTCTGTTACATCTCCTGAAATACTCATCTTTGCACGTATGTTCAGAATGGTGACAGCAAGCTTTCCCACAACGGCAACATGCCCCCCCCCTCCCCCCCGCCTGCTTTGGATTCTGGCACACGACAATGCGGATTATTTTATGCATGCTTGCCTTGTGTCTTCTGGCTCCTTTTGAGTCCCAGTGCATCTCTTGCTGCAGTTGCCACAAACACAGCGGCTTCTCACAAGCTGTTCTAAAGGGTGCACCCTGCTTAGGCCCAAATGCCGGCCTCTTTGCTTCGGGTGTGCATTTTTATAGCAGTCTCGTGGTTAAGGCAATAGCTGATTATTCCTAAGCTGCCAATATCGGGACAGTACTGTATACCATCCTCTACAGAGTAGCAGATTTATATGTGAATGTTGAATTCTTTCCTATAGACAATAACAGAGGAGCTAAAGTGCCATTGAGAATTACGGCTTGGATGTTGCAGGTGTGCAATGAACAGCTGGCTTTCCTGTAGATAGCATGTCGCATGTCTCCCTCCTTACAAGGCCAAACCTAGGATCAGGACAGAGGGGCAAAAGGGTATGTTGGGGGGATGGGGTCGGGTACCTACCCTTGACCCCAAATGCTCCCGAGAATGGCACAACACAGCTTTTCTTTCCAATTGAATCTGTAAGATGACAAACTTATTCCAGTGTTGTTTAAAAATAACTATTCTCAGTTCCTATTTGTGCTTTCCAGACTACTATAAAACTGTGCAAGGCCTGCGCAGACTCTGCCCTATTTAGCCTGATAATTATGCTCCTTTGAAAGGGAACAGGCGAGGTAGGGATCTGAAACATGATTCTGTTTACTTTCTAGCTAAAGTCTCTTAGGAACAGAGGACCCTCTTGCCAGCTACGATTTACCCTGGAGAAGGCAGGACTAACACCATCTTAAGCACAAAAAGCTTTCTCCCACTAAACAGCCTAAACAATCTTGCCTTCACTAGCAGCGGATTCCTGCAAGGACCTCAGTTTATTCTTACTCCTAAATAGGGATACTTCGCACTTAAACTTGGCAAAGAGGCTTGTCAAAGCCTTTAACAAATTATCAGGATTCCCATTTTAGAGGCAGAGCAAGGGAGACACCAGGAGGTCAAGCGATTTGCCTAAAGTCATGGATGAAGCATATCTTTTCATCCGAGCGTTTCCCATTCCTGGCACTGCAGGGACAGTGATTTGTTCCCACAGAGCCAGGAGCAGGAGGAACAGATGGGCAGAGACATGGCTAAGACCTGAGGCAACATAGCCAGGGCAGCTTGATACCGGAAGAGGGAGGTCCCGGTAGAGCCTGCCTTTAAGTGGGCAGTGGGACTGATGGGTAACCAGGCATATTTACTCACAGGAAGGGAATAACAGACTATTCGTCCAATTATTAAATATAGTTTTTCCCCAAAGGACTGCTAGGTAAATGGCATTGTCCTAGGCATTTGGTGGAAAGTGCAAAGAAATATTAAATTGGTCTTCTAAGAGCTTTCCATGTAATCGGGGAAGCAAGACATATAAGCCCCATAACTAAATAAGTGCCCCGCACCCAACTGTGAAGCTCCAGTGCCTGGTGTAACTACTGGGGCATAGTAGATGCTCAATAAATGTTTGCTGAATTAATAGCTATTCACTCACTACCAAGCCTGAAATTACACTCTGCCAGGGTAGTTTTGTGTGTGATTTGATTGCCTAAAGTTTATATAGGCAGGTTTTAGGGAGGTAAGACTCGAATTGACTTTTAGAGTAAGTTTAAAACAATTTTTTAACCTTCAATTTTCCAAGAATTTCTGACGTTCAAAAAATTGCAAATACAGTAAGAGAGTTCCCAAATATCCATCACCTTCGAAATTTAACAGCTTACATAACCACGGAACTATTAGCAAAGCCAGGAAATAAATATTGTTACAATACTATTAACTTATCCACAAATCTTATTCAAATTTCACCCACTTTCCCCACTAATGGCCATTTCTAGAATCCAATCCAGATTGCATGTTGCAATCAGCTGTCACGTTCCTCACTCACTCAGACTTTCCTTAGCTTTCTTGACCTCGATACTTAGCTTTCTTGACCTTGATACTTAGTGCTGGCCAGTTATTTTATAGAATGTCCTTCAGTTTGAATGTGTCTGATGTATCCTCTTGAATAAATTTATGTCTTTTTTGGCAAGAATGTCACAGAAGCAATGCTGTGTCATTGTCAGTGCATTCATTGTAACCAGGAGGGACATGATGTTACTATTTCTCATTACGGGTGATATTTGATCATTTGGCTACAGGGGTACCTGACAGGTTTCTCCACTAAAAGGTTACTATTTTTCCCTTGTAGTTAATAAATTTCTTATATACTTTCAGACTGCAAACATTCTACTTCTCATTTAATTAATACTTTTGCCCACTAATTTTATTATCCACCCATGACTGTTGCCCACACCAAATATTACTGTGGGGTTTGCCAAATGGTAATTTTCTATTTCCATCATTCCTCCCACACTTTGTTTTTAAAGATAGGGTCTCACTCTGTCACCCAGACTGGAGTGCAGTAACATAAGCATAGCTCACTGCAGCCTCGATCTCCTGAGTCCAAACGATCCTCCTGCCTCAGCCTCCTGAGTAGCTGGGACTACAGGTACACGCCACCACACCTGACTATTTTTATTTTTTGTACAGACAGGATCTTGCTATATTGCCCAGACTGGTCTCGAACTCCTAGCCTCAAGTGATCCTCCTGCCTTAGCCTCCCAGAGCATGGGGATTACAGGTATGAGCCACCACATTGGGCCCTTTCCCACATTTATTAATCAGAATTCTACTGTAAAGAAGGGCTTTCTCTTACCCATTTGTTTCTTTGTTGACCTGATTCTTAAAATAAGGAATGGGATTTTGTGAAGGCAAGGTGCTCACCAATAATTCATAGGGAGGAAAGACTGAGAGCTGTGTGAGAAATGATAGCAAGGTTGTTTGAGTGAAACAAAGAACAGAAGCTGGGCCTGTAACCAGAAGGTTATGTCTGAGAGTAGAAAATGAAAGCCTTTGACAGTTTCTGAGAAGGCAGGAACACAATCAAAGGGATGTGCCAAGATGGACATCTCAGGTAAAACCAGTGGTAGAAGGCTAGCAATGAGGCTTAAGGTGTTTGAGGGCAGCTGGATCTAGAGAAGGATGAATTAATTCATAAAAGGAGAAAAGAATTATTCTTCTGCCCCTAGTGATAATTTGTGCAAGAAGGATGGTACTTCTGATGGTGACTAGACAAGTGGAAAATGAGGAGGATTTTGTAGGAAAATAAAAAGGACACCTCTTGAGTTAGGATTAGCTCAACCTGGTAATGCCCCATACAAAGATGTTCTGGAATCTAGAAATGGAGTGGTAGCAATGAGTGATGGGAGGCAGGGACTTCCAAAATTCAATCTTGGGAGAAATCGACTCTTTATTTTTTGATGCTACCTGAGCCAGAATGAATCATGGTCTCATGACCACGTAGGTTCGGTAGGACCAAACCACTGCTGAGAGCACTTAGTGATGTACTGAGCCTTCTGCACTAAAGAAGGAAGGAAATATCCTTGTCTACTACAATTTGCTGTTCCCCCACCTCCACTGTCCTGGTGAGCCTAGCACTTGGGAATTTGCATCCTCCCCTGCAGTGAGCAATAAACATCGTGAGTTGGAGGATGATTCTCATTCCATCTTCTCCTTCAACCTCTCCCCAAAGAATCTGGTTTGATCAGCCCTTGGGTGTCTCTCCCAGCATCTTGGCAGAGCCAGTCCTACTTGCTCATGAAAATGTTGTTGATACAATGGCTTTGGGGACAGACTAAAATTACTTTCTGTTCTTTCTTTGGCTGATGAGGGTAGTGATCACTTCGTTAAATCCCTGTCTCGAGCCTTGGGATGTCACCAGGGGATTAGCTGGCTCTCACCTTGAGCTCTCATAGGGTGACTAAGCTTGTCTGACAGGTGTCTGACTAAGCTTGTCTCCAAGGCAGCATGGCCTGGAATGGCACCTCTCTCATTTCTCCAGTCCTTAGTCAAGAGCTGTCTCTAACCTAGGGGCAATAGGAGAACCCATCTCTCAAACTGGCATGGCAACAACAGGGAAAGGGAAAACCTCCCAAACTCCCCTGTTGGGACACAGAGCTTTGAGTCATTAGCTGCACTTTTTGTGGCCGGGAGGACCAGGGCACTGGCCTAAGACCCTAGCAGAAGAGAGAGAGAAAAAGAGCTCTCCCACCACTGCATAGAGCCTCAAGTCTTCCAGGGACTGAATGTTCACCTTCCTGGGGAGGGAGAGTGCAGTGTTATTAGTTAACAGTAAGATTTCAGCTTCAGCCCTGTGTTCAAATTCCAGCTCCATCACTGACTATGCGATCTCAGAGGAATCATGTGTTCTACACTTCCATCATCCTGACAACAAAATGGCACTCTGGTAGCGCTCAATGGTTGGCAGCCATGACTAATATCATTGGTGAAACTAAACATCCCATGGCAGTGCTCCAGTGCCACTTGGCATGTAGTCGGGTAATCTATTTCCTTTTCTCATGATTGTTCATATTGCTCTCTTGCACCACTGCTATTGACTTTAATTCTGTTTTTCTCAGGAAATTGGATAATGTCTATTAGCAAGAACATTGTGCACATGGGTACCGATTATTAAGATGTCATCCAGGAACGAGGTCGTTATGATGTATTTAAGCATCAATGAATAAAAACCAGAGCGAAGTTCAACAAACCAAAACCACTTCTCGCAGTAGGCAAGTGAAACTGTGCTTGACTGTCGACTTCTCATTACACCCATGTGACCCTTACCTAAGTCAGCCCTGCGTCTGGGGGCATCATCCTGATGACGACGCCACAATGTGTACTTTGTTCCTTTGTTTGTACAAATGTAGTTTAGTTTCAATTATTTGCGATCATTCTTAATAGCACATACTACCCAAACGATGACCAATTATGACGAGACCTTACTGAAGACCACTGTTAGTAAGTCTGGCGCAGAAGTAGGTTATGACTGCCAAACTTTTTGTGAGACATGCAGGGTTATGGGGCTAAAGGTAACGTGTGGCAGGACTCAGCAGTTCAAGACAAATGCATAAGACTGTTGGAGCCAGTAGATGTTAGAGGAAGATCTAAGGAAGGAAGTCAGTGGACCAAAGTGGTGTTAATGGAGCCAGATGCCAAGAATCTCGCAGGATTTCTGTGAAAAAAGCACTTGCATTAATTATATGCAGGGATTCCCTTAAACTAAGGGTAAGAGTTTTTTGCCTACCCCATATATATGTCTAGGTTGAATGAGTGTGTGTGTGTGTCTATGTTTAAGATTCTTCTAATTGCCCATGGACTATTAGAACAAAGATGCAAGGTCAGAAAACTGCTCCTAACAACCTTCACCAATGAGAAGTACTTTAAAAAACCTAACCGTGTATGGAGTTTGGAGTCTTGCCCTAAATATTCCTCAGGATTCTGTTGAAATATCCTCCTTGTCAGTGGGTTTCTCTTACAGCCTAGAGAAGGAATTTATAGGCACGGTTAATAGGCCAGTTAATAATATCCAGAATGGCTCTGGGTGAAAAATGAGATGTGCTCGTCTCTTTAGTTTCTCCCTAAAAAATAATTTGTGGCTAGGTGCTCCTGCTTAGCTTCTGAACGTGTGCTCACTAAGCCCTCGGAGAGTAACAACTTATGTCAGGCAGGTTGAAAACAATATCGTTTTCATTATTTTATTACATGTGAACCTCCTGGTGGGTGGCAGTGTGATTAAAACTTTCTATGGTCTGATTTATTTTCATACCGATTTGCAAGGCTGCCCTAGCATTTCTACATTCCTTATAATTTGGGCGTTTATTACATACTTTACAAGGCACTTGAGTAATATGATATCAAACTTAAAAGTGGTATTGTATATACTGAAACTCTATTAATAAAAATTACTAAGTAGCGCTATTTGTTTATAGTAAAAGGAAACTACTTATAAGCGAGATGGAAGATTCCTCTATGTGTAATGACTTAATTAGCCATGTGGAGGTTAGTTTTTCTTGTTTAGCTGTCTGAGTGACTGATTTCTTCCAAATTCATTGGATAAATCTCTCTCAATTATTAATCTGTTCCCCCTAACCCAGGTATCTTTGATTTGAACAGATGAGTCTCTATATGAGTTTTTGGAAAATCCTCTATCAAGATATGTTTTAAAGTCACTGCCCTACAGAACATTGATCTGGCCAATGCAAGCACTGTGTTGAGAGTGAGGACTGTGCTACAACTAGATCTCTCACCCCATTGATAAAACTAGTGGATTAAGCTGAGCCCTGGTTAAAACTCTATACATCCCTCTCAGAGCCTCATGTTTTATCAGAGAACTTTTACCACCCCTCTCAGATCCCGAATTCTGTGAAACAACTAGAACCTGAGTGATCTCCTCATTGGACTCTATTCACAAGCAATCTACATTGCCATCCTTCCAATCCCATTGCTTCTGCAGAAATTACATTAACAAGTAATGCTAAGTGGACCCTACCACAGCCAATGGGGCGACCAGAAACAGATATAACCTAGGTGTGAAGTCCAGAAAACATTTATTTAGTGCTCCTTCGTTAAGTTCTCTTTGCAAAGGATTTAAAGCAGTGGTTCTCAACATGTGGTTTATGGGCCGGCAGCATCAGCAACACATGTTAGAAATGCAGATTCTCAGGTATCACCCAGACCTACAGAACAGAATCCCTGGGGTTGAGCTTCCCGATTCACTCTGAAGTTGAACAAATGACTTAGAGTCATACTTCTCTGTAAAGTGGCTAGAATCAAATCTATTCATTGTTTGGGCTTCTTATGATTGTATCTCTTTTTAGGGGGTATATTGCTACCAGATTTCTTTTTAACAGCAAATTAACCCTGTGTCCAAAATCTAAGACCCTGGGACTTTAAAAAAAAACTGTATTAGATTTTGTTCATTTGTACGTTTTTCTTGATACTTAGCTAATCGTGCCTAATTCAAATCCATAGCTAATTCATCTTGGCCAATTTTCATTTCTTGAATTTAAATATATCCCAGAGATATCTTTACCTAACCCATCTTTTTTTTTCCTTCTCAGGCAATTAAATATTCACCCATTACTCCTGTGACTAATCCAATTCATTTTTCATCCTAGAGGAAATTTAAAAAAAAATCAAATTAAAGAAAAAATGACAGAAAAATGTCACAGACCATATACATACTACATACTACACATTCTAAGTATTAGATATCTTTATCTAGACACTTCCATGGAATTTCTTATCATTCTGCCAGTGGTTTCTATACATTACACATAAACATGTATAATGTATAAACACATATACATGTGTAATGTATAAAAACCAAGTATTTAATCATTACATGGGGCAGCCTTGATCAGAACACTAGAGTTATTTGAAGAAACAAAGAAACTTATCAATGAGATTAGTAATCCCATTTCTCACATGAGGAACACTGAGTCACACAAAGGTTAATTTTACATAAATATTAGCCAGAATTTTCTATTGATTAACCACAAATAAAAATCTTCTTAAGTCATATTTCCAACTCATATACATGTGTGCATCAGATAAATTATAATAGGAACTGTCTCATAATTATGAAAAAATTCAGATGATTCATGTGCATAGTTTGAGATTTGAAAGTAATAATTCTTATTTACCAGTATTTATTAAGCAGCTAGAGAAAACAAAGCATTTACCTTTAAGTTTACGGGGGTGAGAAAAGAAGTAAGGGTTTTGATCGGTGGTCTGGAAGAGCCTAAAGGAAATGGGGGCAAATAAAAATGAAATATATATATTGAAATATATGAAAATGAAATATATATGAAATCCATATGTATGTAAGTGATGGACAAATAAACAGATACATGGACTTGCATGGCGGAGAGAGGCAGTGCTCACCAAATAGTCCATGTTTTTTCCACATTCCCCAGCCTTTCTTGCAGTTCGACTGGCCATGTGATTAGTTCTAATTGGCGGTGTGCAGAGGCCAAGGCAGCTAAGATACAGGGTGGATTCTTCAACCCTCTCTTCTCCAGCTGTGGCAGCCTCGTGGGCCACATATTCCAGATGATATATCTACAAGGGGGAGGGGAACTGCCCAACCCACAGAGGGCTTGACCTGAGAGAGAAATAAAAGATTATTGAATTAAACCTGGGAGGTGCAGGGGTTTGTCTTGCAGCACCTGGTGTTAATTACACTGGCTAATTCGGGAGGTGTAAAGCTGTGCTACGCATTTGTGCTTCCCTTCCCTTCGGGTCCACACGTCTTTCATCAGGAATCCCACCTCCTCCCTTGCTCATGTAACTGAATCCTAATCTCTTAGGACCTAAGTCAAATGCCAAGTCATTCGTTCACTCCTTTGGCAGATATTTTTGCACATCTAGTATGTATCAGGTGTGCATTTATTCTCAAGGATTCAACTCAGACTGACAGGCCCATGCCCTGATTTCACAGAGTTTACGCTACAGTAGGGAAGAAAGAAAAATCTAGCAAGTAATTATAACCCAGCCCCCAAGCAGAAGTAATTTCTTCCTCCCCTGAGCTTTGGCAGGCCCTCTCACACACTCCACAAGTTCTGATCCCCTTACTATTATTATTAGTGTACAGTGTCTCTCTTTCCAACCAGGTGGTAAACTCTTTGATGGTAGGGCTTTACATCTTATTTATCTATGAATCTTCCGCAGCTTTTTATACATAGGAGGTTTTCTGTAAACAATTATCGATGGTATATATGGAGGGATGTGTTACATGTATGAAAGCAATTGTTAGAATTATTTCTGAGAATTAAAATTAGTGTGGGGGGGTGTCAAGGAAGCCTTATGGGGACTTCTACGACAGTGCTCTAACAATTCATAATTAAATATTTTTCTCCTGTGTGCCTGGCACAGAGGAAGCGCTCCATAAATATGTGAATGAATAAGCTGAATGAATGGGTTTCCCCATTTTCTTATTGATCAATAGCTCTCTTGAGTGAATGAATTTCTACCCTAAGGCGGTGCTTCCGTAATTGAATGAGGAGACATGCCGTGCATTTTTTTTGTGGTAAATAGAGACATTTCCAAGGCCACAGAGTGGCAAGAATATTTGATTTTTTTTCTCTTTTTAACATCTTGAAAAATCAATAGGTTTATATCGTTTCTGGTCATTTAAACCAATTCAAATGTAATTTTGTTTATAAATTTGAACTCCTTTGGCAAAGTTAAGAGAGATCTTGTTTAAAGTTTAGTGAATTTATGTAAAGTATGAATGGTGGTCCTCTTAAGATTCTGCTAACTTAAAAGTATCTTCCTGGATTGAGAGAATGTATGTAGACTTCCATAGCGATTTCATGAGTTCAATCTTCCAAAGCATCTATGTTTCATAAAGAACAAACTGAAGACCAAAAGAAAATGAAGTTATTGCATTGTTATAGTAAGTTTAATTCCATTTTAGTTTGCTAAAATGTTTTTATTAAAAATGATAAAACAAGCCGGGTGCGGTGGCTCACGCCTGTAATCCTAGCTCTCTGGGAGGCCAAGGCGGGTACATTGCTCAAGGTCAGGAGTTCGAAACCAGCCTGAGCAAGAACGAGACCCTGTCTCTACTATAAATAGAAATAAATTAATTGGCCAACTAATATATATAGAAAAAATTAGCCGGGCATGGTGGCGCATGCCTGTAGTCCCAGCTACTAGGGAGGCTGAGGCAGCAGGATCACTTGAGCCCAGGAGTTTGAGGTTGCTGTGAGCTAGGCTGACGCCACGGCACTCACTCTAGCCTGGGAAACAAAGTGAGACTCTGTCTCAAAAAAACAAACAAACAAACAAAAAAATGATAAAACAATTGGGGAAAATGTATTTTTACTTTGATTGATTCCTACTATCTCTTATTTTTTCTGTTGAGGACCACCAAGGATACAAAATCATTTTGTATATTATATTTTCTTATCTTCTTTTTTGTTGTTGTTCTAGCCATGATGTGATATTATATATGAAGTTTTTAGCCACTAGATAATAATATCACATGTGTATTGGCTAAATATCATTTGCACATATTGACTTACATTTCTAAGCACTCATGTTTTTGGCTTTGAAGCATTGTTTACCCTGCATCTTAAATTTCTATAAGTAGTGATTATATTAAAGTTGGATTTGTTGTCATATAGAAATAGAGATTACCCTTACCCTCTTATAATACTATTCAATAAATACCAAATAGAAACTGTTGCTTAAAAAAAGAAATAAAAGGCTCAGACTATGCAGAAAGTTTAACCTGGCATGAAGAAGGAAATGTAAGTTACATTACAGAGAATTCCAAGTATCCATTTGTCCATCCCTGAACATTTAAGTTGTTTTCACATCTTGGCTATTGTGAATAGTGCTGCAATGAACATGAGAATGCAGATACCTTTACAAGGTGATGATTTCAGGTCCTTTAAGTTTACACCCCTAAGAGGGACTGCTGGGTCATATGACAGTTCTATTTTTAATTTATTTAGGAATATCCATACTCGTTTTTCACAATGGCTATCCCAATGTACATTCCCACCAACAGTGGACTAGGGTTCGCTTTTCTCCATACCCTCACCAACATTTGTCTCTTGTCTTTTCGATAATAGCCATCCTTATAGATGTGAAGATTTAAAAAATGTGCATATATACACAATGGGATATTATTCAGCGTTAAAAAAAAGAAGCTTCCGGGTGTGGAGAGCGCGACTCGCCCGCCCCGGCGCCGCCGAGGAGAAGCCCAAGGAGGGCGTGAAGACGGAGAACGACCACATCCACCTGAAGGTGGCCGGCAGGACGGCTCGGTGGTGCAGCTCAAGATCGAGCGGCACTCCCCGCTCGGCAAGCTGACGGAGGCCTACTGCGAGAGGCAGGGCCTGTCCACGAGGCAGGTCAGGTTTAGGCTTGGCGGGCAGCCGATTAACGAGACGGACACGCCAGCGCAGCTGGAGGTGGAGGACGAGGTCACCATGGACGCGTTCCAGCAGCAGACCGGGGGCGCGGGGGGGCCAGCCGCCCGGTGGCCCTGGCCTCCAGCGGGACCGTCCCCCTCGAGCCGGCCGCCCTTCCTCGCGTTGCCCGCCGCCAGCCACAGAGGGGTCCGCGGGGCCTCGAGGGCGTTCGCCAAAGCGATTTTCCTCTTTGACCTGCTGCGAGTGGGACTCAAAACTGTGACTGTGGGGACGCATCTGCGACTTCGCCTGGGCCAATCAGAACCCTTACCTCTGTTCGGGGAGCAATGAGTTGCCGGGTTTTGGGGGTTTGTTGATGTTTTCACCTCCTTTCTTTTTTTTCCCCCTGCCTCCTGTAGCATTTTTGTGCCCCAGATCTGTGGCCTGCGTATTCGCTTTCAGCCCGGGGACGGGGACTCGCTGCGGCGTGGCCCGCCCCTCCAGCGCCGGGGCCGGGTCTCAGCGCCCGCGGGCACTCGGCCTGGGCGTGTCCGGCAGGTGTCCTGGGGCGGCGGGGACGGAAGGCCGAGTGTCACCTGCTATTTGTCGTAGGCACAGGTTACGAAAACGCTAAATACTGCGAATTTGAGCTTTGTCAGCATGCGATGAGGCTGAGGGGGAAATACTGGACTGCTTCTTAAAAAGTAGAAAGTAACAGCCCCCTGGCAACGTGGCCCCATGTGCTGCCCGCTCCTGCGTGTCCCCCTGGGGTCCGAGGCCCGGCCCTCCCCCCCCACCCCGCCCTCCGACCCCCGTCGGTGCCTCACAAGGGCTGGCACGACAAAGATCGACTTTTTCCCTCTTCTTAATAGAGAAGACAGTAATTCCCACATTTCTCATTTGGTGATGGTGTTGTGGCCTTGGGTTTCTCCTAGTATTTGCTTCTGATGAATAATTATGTTCTGCACATAAAAAGGTGAGATTGAGTATTGCTGAATTTTCGGTTACGTTGTCGTGTGAGGAGCTGCTGGCGACCGTGGTCCCGGACCCGCGGGAGGAGGACCCGGCACCTGCTCCCCCGCCGCGGGTCCCAAACGCATCCCGAACTCGCGCGTTGCTGTGGCGATCAGTGAAATTCGGGGGAATCTATGCCAACGAAAAATGTTCCCAGTTCCGCCTGTTCTTCCACAAGGACCCGCTGCCGCTCGGCGGCCACCCTCTGCCTTTTTTATACTCACCTGAACGATGACCCATCTTCATCTCCTGCTTGCTGGAAATCTTGCTGAAACTGTCCTCAGCCCCTCTGTGTTGCCGTGTGGGTTCGGGTGGGGTGTGTGTTAGCTCTGCCGTGTTTATTCACAATTTGTACATGATCTGTCGTCCTTTCCTACTGTACACAGTAAATATAGTTTGGTATTCTGAAAAAAAAAAAAAAAAAGAAGCTTCTGCCATTTGCCACAACATGGATGGACCTGGAGGACATTATGCTGGGGGCAATAAGCCAGACACAGAAGGAATATATTGCACGATTTCATTTTATGTAGAATATTTTATAAAAGAGCTCAAATACACAGAGAGAATGAAATGGTGGTTGCTAAGGGCAGGGGTGAGGTGGCAGTCGATGAGGTCAGGAAAGAGGAACTCATCACTCAAAGACATCACTCAAAGGATACAAAGTGGCAGATATGTAAAATGAACAAGCTTAGAAACCTAATGTACAACATTAATACAATTGCGTTGTACTTGGGATTTTGTTAAGTAAGTAGATTTTAGCTGCTCTTGTGACAAAAAAGTAACTAAGTGAGATGATAGATATCGTAATCTGTTTCACTATACCAACCATTTTTCTTTCTCTATAGATCACGTAACATCATGTTGTAAACCTCAAATATTCACAATAAAATTTGCTGAGAGAGAATACAGAGTACCAGTAGTAACATATACTAATGACCTGCATCTTTTAATTAATGGAGTTGTTTATCAGGCCCCAGACAGCCAGGCAGGAGTCTCTCCTATTATTTTCGGAGGCGTACAATCTTGCAAATTTAGTGTTGTTAAGTGTGGAACCAATCCAGCGATCTCCATGTAACTTACAGGAGCCTTTCCAAGCCTGAAGATTCACTTTAATTGCCAATGTTAACAAGATGTGTATTTTTGCCCATGCCCTTGTTCACCTGGTCTTTTATGCTGCTTGATTGTTGTGTCACTGTTGAAATTAAGACTTGTTTTTATTGACTTTGGTCATTTTCAATCGTGTGACATGAAATGAATTAGAACTATCCTGGGTGAATGTGCAGGAAACAAGGCAGATCTTTCAAAAACACTTATTTCTATTATATTAATGAAGGAATTAAAATAAATTATTTTTCCTCCCGAAGAGATCTACTCAAAGGGGCTCAGTTGAACCCAAACGATTTAAATTGATATAAAATAACTTTGGGGGCATTACTACTTTTCAGGTATCTGAGGAATGCATGGGTTGGTAAAGAGCATGGCTGGCCAAAATCAGGCATTTTAGTTTAGTAAAGTAGATCCCAGAATCCCAGATTCTTAAAGCCAGAAGAAATGGTAAACAGCTAAATGGATCTAATTTACAGATGAGCAAACAGAGGTTGCAGTCAAGTAATGGCAGCTGCTCAAAGGCAGTGGCTAGTCCCTCAGCTTGAACCAAAGTCTCAGGCCCCCTCCAAGTCCAGGGATCTTTCCACAGGTCAGTCCTCCTGCTCTTATACCTGGAGTGAAATCGGTCTTGTCTTGAAGTCACCATCTGTGTTTTAAACTCTCTGTTAATAGGACCACAGTAAACAATGGTATATCAGTGGATTTTTCTTTTTCTTTTTTTTTTTTTTTTTTTGAGACAAGGTCTTGCTCTGTCACCCAGGCTGGAGTCCAGTGGTGTGATTACAGCTCACTGCAATCTCAAATTCCCGGGTTAAAGTGATCCTTTTGCCTTACCCTCCTGAGTAGCTTGCACTACAGGTATGTGCCACCATGCCCTGCTAATTTTTTTATTTTTTGTAAAGATGCGAAAAATTGTTGCTCAGGCTGGTCTCAAACTCTGGGGCTGAAGTGATACTCTGCTTCCTCCTCCCAAAGTGCTGGGATTACAGATGTGAGCCAATGTGCCCAGCCTATTGGTGGAATATTATATAGCCATAAAGATAATATTTATGAAGCTTGGGTGATAACACAGAAAAGTGGCCAGGGGTAATGGTAAGGGAAAAAGAAGGAAATAAAGCTGTGCATGTAGCATAATGAAAATTCTTTTTAAATAGGAAAAACGGTGCAAAAAAATTAGAAAGTTATTTGTACTTATACTTAAATGGTGAGACTAGCAAAACATGTTTTCCCTTATCCCTACTTCCCAATATTTTAAAACTTTCTTTATAAGCATACACTCTTTTAAAATGGAAAAGTGAAAGCAACTGTTGTGCTACATTCAAAGATAATTAAGGCAAAGCCCTTTTGTGATGAGTCTGAAGATGTTTCTGGACAGCATAAACCCACAACCACAGAGACAAGGAATCCGCCCACTGGAGAAGTTGGAGGGAGGCTGCTAGTGGACCTCTGAGCTTGCTTTTGCAAGGAGACCAGGATGGGATGTGTAAATCAGGAAGGGGAAGGCAGGAGAGCTCTCCCCACCCAGCCCTCAGCCTGAGACCTGGAAGACAGGAGGGATTAAAAGGCACCATGGAGTCCCACCAACAGTGTATAAGTGTTCCTTTCTCTCTGCATCCATGCCAGCATCTGTTGTTTTTCGACTTTTAATTTTTTTTTTTTTTTTTGAGACAGAGTCTCGCATTCTTGCCTAGGCTAGAGTGAGTGCCGTGGCGTCAGCCTAGCTCACAGCAACCTCAAACTCCTGGGCTCAAGCAATCCTCCTGCCTCAGCCTCCCGAGTAGCTGGGACTACAGGACTCAGGCTGGTTTCGAACTCCTGACCTTGAGCAATCTGCCCACCTTGGCCTCCGAGAGTGCTAGGATTACAGGCGTGAGCCACCTCGCCCGGCCTCGACTTTTTAATAACAGCCATTCTGACAGGGGTAGGTGATATCTCATTGTGGTTTTAATTTGCATTTCCCTGATGATTAGTGACGCTGAACATTTTTTCATACGTTTCTTGGCCATTTGTCTATCTTCTTTTGAAAAGCTTTCCTACCATTCCATCTAGCAATCCACCTACTGGGTATCAACCTAAAGGAAAATAAGTCATTTTATCAAAAAGACACTTGCACTCAAATGTTTATTGCAATACAATGCACAATTGCAAAGATGTGGCATCAACCCATGTGCCCATCAGTTCATGAGTGAATTAACAAAATGTGGCATATGTATACCATGAAGTACTACTGAACCATGAAAAGGAATGGACCAATGTTCTTTGCAGCAATTTGGGTGAAACCAGAGACCATTGTCCTAGGTGAAGTAGCTCAAGAATGGAAAAACAAACACCCCATGTACTCCCTAATAATTTGAAACTAATTGATGGGCACACATGGGCACAGAAAGAAGTAAAAGTTGTTCACAATCAAGAAAGGGGGCAGGAGAAGGAGGGGAGGAGGGATAAAAACCTACCTAACAGTACAATGAACAATATTCAGGTGATGGGCACACCTATAGACCTGATTATACAGCATTAGACAGCTATCTATGTAACAAAAACAATTGTACTCCCTTAATATTTTGAAATTAAAAAATAAAATAAAGGCACCACCATGGTGGGAATCTGTTCCTGAAAAGACCAACCTCTAAGGAGGAGCCTCTCCCAGCACCAGGGAGCAGACTTGAGCGACAATCTCTGCCTGAGTGTGCACAACACGAAACGCTCCTGACCCTAAGCAATGAGAGGACCTAATTAAAATGGGGAAGCTCTGTGCTCGGTCGCAGCTCTGGGCTGCTCATTTGGACCACGATTATGAAGCATCTATCAGCTCTCACTGTGTCTCTGCACATGCTGATCCAGAACATGCTTCCTGGACCACTCTTTCCAGTCAATTCAGTAAATTCCTACTGAATTTTTAGTCGTCCCACTTGCTCTCCTAGAAGTAGGTGCTGGAATTTCTTTTTAACAACTTCGGTGAGGCAGAGTTAACAAGAAATAAAAAACGGCACACATTTAAAATATGAATTTTTAACAGTTTTGACAGATTTATAGAGCCGTGAAACCACAACCACTTAATAAGATACTAACATTTTCAACACTCCAGAAGTTTCCTCGTGCCCCTCCGTTTTGGCTTCCTCCAAATCCTTCCCCCACCCCCAGGAAAAAATTCATCTGCTTTCTGTCACTTTAGATTAGTTTTCGTTTTCTAAAAATGTATACAAATGGAATTATGCATATGTACTCTTTTGTGTCTGGTTTCTTTAACTCAGAATAATGGTTTTGATATTCACTCAAGTTGTGAAGGGTAACAGTAGATGGTTTCTCCTTATTGGTAATCAATATTCCATTGTATGGCTCTATAACACTTTTTTATAGCTCTATTACCTGTTATTATATCTATTATAGCTCTATTACTATAGCTCTACTACCTGTTGGTGGACATTGGAGTTGTTTCCATATTGAGAATATTAAACACAGAGCTGCTATGAAAATTCAGTACAGGTTTTTGTGTGGACAAGTGTTTGCATTTCTCTTGGGCAAATACCTAGTAGTAGAATGGCTATGTTACATGTCAGATGTATGTTTACCTTTTTTAAGAAAATAAACAACTGATTTCCATCTTGCATACCTGCAGCAGCTCCTGAGAGTTCCAGTTGCTCCACTTCCTTGTGATCACGTGGCAGATTCAGTCTTTGATTTAGCCACTCTGGTGTGTCCCTACAGATATGTGCTGTGAGTCACACCTCTGTGTCCCGCCCCAGTCTTCCTGTGAAAGAAAGCCCAGAGGAGCACACCCGGCACCCTCCAACTTCGTGAGCGGATGGCTCGCCCTTCTCTATGTTTGAGCGTTTGTTCCACTCCAGAAACATCTTTAGACCCACTGCAAAAGGGCTTTGCTTCTACACGAAAATGATTCCTAAGCTTCCTTTCCTGAGCTTTCTATTCTGTCCTGATCACGAAGCAGCCAGAAGTCATTGCATTTCCTCACTCAGTGAGTTTGCTAGGGCTGCCTGGACAAATTACCATGCACTTGGTGGCTGGAAACAACAGAAACTTATTCCCTCGAATATCTGGGTATCGGAAGTCTGCGATCAAGAAGTAGGCAGGCTTGGTTTCTTCTGGAGGCTCTGAAGGAAAATCAGTTTTGTGCCTTCTCTGGCTTCTGTAGCCACATCATCTCAAACCTGCTTCTGTCTTCCCGTCGACTTTTTCTCTATGTGTGTCTCCTCTGTGTCTGTCTCAGATTTCACTCTCCCTTTCTTATAAGGGCACTTGTCATTGGATTTAGAACCTCTCAGGATAATCCAGGATGATCTCCTTATCTCAAGATCCTTAATCACATCTGCACAGACCTTTTTCTAGATACAGTAACACTCACAGATTCCAGGGATTTGACATGGATATCTTTTGGGAAGTCATTTTCAACCCACTGAACTGGCCAAGACCTACGTGTGATGCTGGACACTGGATGTTGACCATCAGATTTACTAAAAACAAAACAAAACAAAACAAAAACCCTGTAAGGCATTATTCTGATTTTTTAGCTAATACAAGCTTAAAGAGGTATCATTTCAGGGTCTACTGACAGTTAGAGGTGGAATAGGTAATCAAATTCAGTTTTTTCTGCTTCCTATAGTGCTCTTTGCTTCTCTGTCATAGAGATTTTTTTTTTTTTTTTTTTGAGACAGAGTCTCGCTTTGTTGCCTAGGCTAGAGTGAGTGCCATGGTGTCAGCCTAGCTCACAGCAACCTCAAACTCCTGGCTCAAGCAATCCTTCTGCCTCAGCCTCCCAAGTAGCTGGGACTACAGGCATGCACCACAATGCCTGGCTAATTTTTTATATATATATATTAGTTGGCCAATTAATTTCTTTCTATTTATAGTAGAGACGGGCTCTTGCTCTTGCTCAGGCTGGTTTCGAACTCCTGACCTCGAGCAATCCGCCCGCCTCGGCCTCCCAGAGAGCTAGGATTACAGGCGTGAGCCACCACGCTCGGCCTGTCATAGAGATTTTTAAACTTCCAGGATGCAGAAAGTCACACCTGAAACATGTTTAGTAAGTGGATCCTTAGAGTTAGTTGTATCAATTTTGCTTTCACTATTGAAAGTTCTAAGGTGGTTTTGGGCTCAATGGTTGTTAATTAACCCTGGTTTCATAGCAGACTCACTTGAAGAGGGTTTTGAAAATGCTCAGTTCACCCCCTGAACCAACATATTGGGGGGATCTAGCTTTTCTTGAAGCTCCTCAGGTAAACCTTTTGTGCAGCCAGGATTGAGAAACCCTGGGATTCTCTACCAAACCTGTGGCTTCCATGCTGTGTAGACCATTCTCCTTGAAAGTCCTCTGAAGTAGGTTGATTCCACTCAGTGATCAGAAATGACCCTCAGTTTCTCTCAGGGTCCAAATCCAAGCCCATTATAGACTTACCCACCAAGTCTCTGGAAACTGCAAGATGTCTGACTTACCTTACCAGCTCATTTGCTCAGCAACTCAAATTCCAAAGATCTCAATGAATGAATGAGTTTATTTTACAGCTCTGTCCACTTTCTCTGGTTCTTCTTGCCAATCATCACGTGGGTGCTTCCGGAAGAGAGAGAGCTTCCAGACCCTTATTTGTGGAAAGTTACGTATCAAAAACACATCACCAAAAATTTCACACACAGAGACAAACTGAAAGACATTCTTTTCATCAAAGGAATATGGAGTCAATTGTGACTTTTCTTCTTTGTATTAAGAAGCCATATTATTTCCTTCCTTTGCATAATTAGAAGTGGCTGGATGGATTTCATCTGATTTTCTTTCTGTAAAAATTGCCTAAGGAGTAAAAGCAAACAGGGAAAGATTTATCCACAAAGTAAATATTTGAAAGACAGTTATGGCACCTTAATGTTTGCTCCTTTGAACACAGTAATTAAGGAATTTAGATACCTATGTTGATATACTTCAAATGTTCGCTTAGAATATCTTATTTAGGGTTCCATATCTGTCAGTGCATTTCCCACACACCGTGTGCTCTTGACTATGAGTCAATCAGGCTTTCTTGTACTTGATGTTTCAGAACACTCTCTTACCTGACACAATTCATCTGAGAAATTCCTATTTTTCAGGTTAGTCTTCACAAAACCTATTAAATGCAATGCTTACGATGTTGCTTTTTTGTATTGTATTACAGCCTGCATATTTTCCATAAAGAACTAGGGGTTACTCAAGGCTGTTCTTGGTATTCCTTTTTCATCTGTGTGATCCGCACTCTTTAGAAAAGACATAGGAAGAGAAATCTGGTGTGATTGCCAGGTAATCTCTAAGATCCTTCCAAATCAAAGTCTGTTTTGCAGAATACTCAACTGCAAGTGGTAAGTCAAAATCAAATGCCTGAATTTGGGTCCTGCCCAATGGAAGAAGGGGTTCCTGAGAGGGCCCTTCTGAAGAATATAAAAATCCCCTGAGCTGGGAATGGGTCCTGGGTCTATTCTTTTCTTGGCTGGGCAGCAAAATGGATTGAGGGACCTTGTGTGGTTTCATACCTTATTTCCTAGTGCAACTCCAAAGTATGTGAGCAAGTTCTTGAAAACAATTGTTCCCTGGGGAACTATTATCTGGAAGAACTGTGCAATTTCATATTTTCCATAAAGGACTCAGTGGGGAAATTTTAAAAATTTTTCTTCTGGATATGGTGAGAGAGGGCAGTCCTCGCCTGTCTGAATGGTTGGGAAATGAGTCCCAGAGACTTTGAGTGGAGACTTGCCAAGAGATTCTGCATTGTAACTCTGTCCTCAAATGCCCAATAGGTAGAGGGTGTGGCCTGGAAAAAAGTTTGCACATAATAATTTTCCATGCAGTCATCATGACAAGGACAGTTCCCACAGTCAGTTGATTTGGGTTGTTTGGGCCATTGCAGAACTGACTGGAAGGCCACAGATTTGACCTGCTTGAGTTGTTATGAAGGCCAAAATCAAGGGAAAGCCACTAACATTTCAGAGACCAGCGATTGCAGCCATATTTATGCCTGCAAAGGGTTCCAAATGACTGTGAAGGCATCAGACTTTGCAATGCCCAGAAGCTGCCAAGCAACTGGGCAAATCAGTATAGTTACAGCCTTTGTTGATCACACACTATGGATATTTCTCCACTGTCTTAGACTTTTGAGAGTGTCAGTCAACATCTATTGAGCACCCATCTTGGCAAAACACATTGCTTCCAGGGAGCAATGAATATATGTAAAACGTGGCCTTTGTCCTAGGGGATTTCACAGTCTCCACGAGGGACACACTATTAGCTCACTGATAGAGCTCAAATAAAGAAGGAAATGTAAGGCAGGAAGCTCTTCCCTTGGGGGCCCAGAGAGGAAGCGGTTGGAGAGCAAACCTCAGTGCTCCGGGCCTCCCGGGAGCCCACTGTTGAATGTCAAGGATGGATGGAAGATCAGAGTGTCACAGAGAATGAAAACAGGAGGCAGAATAATGGCGCAGGGTAAGCACTGACTACATGTTTGCCAGATAATCATATCAAACCATGTGGTACGACTTTTTCAGTAAGTGTCAAAATCCCCACTCAAACTTATTTAAATTTAAAAAAATACAGAGTGGAAAATGTATTAATTGTTCCTGAAAAGCTCATAGTTACACGCGAGCTTTGCTGGGTACAGGTACTCAAGTAATAGACTCAGGTTGCTGTCTGTCTTTCATCTTTCAAAGTTGAATATTACTGTTAGTAGCACATATTGGATGTTCTGTAACACAGGTTCTTAGAATTGGAAGAAATGTTAGAGATTACTTGGTGACCGCTCCAAATTCTTTCTCGTGTGTTTCCCCTAAAAAGCATAAAGCTGAGCATGTCTCATTGGATCACGTTTGGGTCATGTCCCCATTTCCGTACCAATCACTGTGGGTAGAAGAGATGAAAGAATTTGATTGGTCAGGATTGACCATGTGCTTCCCCCCACCTCCCCTCACCCCATCCCCATAGGTGGTTATGCATGGAAAATATAGCCTGTGGGCAGAAAAAGAGGTAAGGGATCCAAGGCCAGAATAGAAAATAAATCTCCACTATAAATACCATGTGAGATATATTTACTGTGTTTTTGGAACTGTGCAAAGAACTTTATGAATGGTAAACCATTTTATCTGCCCAACAATCCTATGAAGGTGAAATGATTATTCAAAACAGTCACATAGTCACCTGTGACTCAGAACCATTGTGTGAGGTCCCTCTGGTCCAGGAGCAGGATCCTGAGGCTCTCACTGCACTAGGTGTTAACCCCTTATTTGCTGATTTGCTGGATCATGGGCACCTCCAGGAAAGGGAGATCATTTAGGAGAGGCTGGGGCATCTGAGTGGTGGAAAAGCACTTGGGGGCTGGAGGCAGGAGAGTGCTGTCAACTCTTTCAGAAGTAATTCAGCATTTTCTAGCGCTGGCAGAGCCATGCTCATGCATCTCAGCTACTTGGTAGTCAGGGAATTAAGGACTATCTCCTGTTTATAGATGAGGAAACTGGATCTCAAAGAGTTTTAATGGCTTGCTCAAGGTCACATTAGCAAACTGTGGAACTGACATTCAAAGTCAGGTCTATCTGATTCCAAGGCCCATGCCCTACAAAAGAATTGATTAATCCAGAGATCCTCCATTTATTATAATAAGTGTCTTTGTGTATCCATGGCTTGCCTTTGAATAAGAAAGAGAAGGCTTCCCTAAAGACCAGTGTGGCCTCAATGCTTCCAGGGTGACTTTTATCAGTAAGACAGAACTCATAAAGATGCCCAGAATCCAGAATTTCCACCTTCCCACCACGCACTCCATTGGCATGGTTACTAGTCCATCAGTTGTAAATGGAGTAGCTACACATTCCATGTCTGGTTCTTAGCGTAAGAAGACTGACGATAATAGTATGACCATGGGTCTTTCCTTACATCATTTTGATTACAACCTAAGGTTTGCTGCAAGAATTTAAAGGGAAAAAATTGTTTTACTGGAAAGTTCTTTGGATATATTTTAGGAGTGATTAATAATCATTTGTAATATTTTTAAAAAGTTGATTCTGGAATATAAACCACTTCCACCTCTCACCTGATTGGGAATTTCTCCATAGCAAGGACAAGAATTAAGGAACATGGCATTGGTCTCTCTGCTGCTTTTGAGACTGAGAATGATTTCATGCCTCCAATAATACTACAGGGTATCCCAAAAGTCACCAAAGGAAAAATTTTGTAATGAATAATTTGTAAATAAATGTACATTTATTAGGTTGGTGCAAAAGTAATTGTGGTTTTAGCATTGTTGAAGTTTGCCGTTTGATATTAGAATACATTCTTAAATGTGCTTATGCTATACATCGTTTTAATGTGCATTTCTCACTTTATTTTTTTGCTAATGACTTAGGATTAGGTTGGTATGAAAGTAATTGCGGTTTGGGACTGTGAATTTTAAAACATAAGTAGTCACAAACACCTCTTTATTAATCAAAATCAAGAACTATAATAATCAACACATTTTTTGCCAAACAAATAAGTTTGTTTATTCCTGTAGCGTAAAAATCCTTGCTTCAGGATTTGAAAAACTCTTGGAAAGCATTTTCTGCATCCTGCTGGTCATGGAAGCATTTTCCTTGCCAAAAGTTGCCAAGCTGCTTGAAGAAATGGTAGTCAGTTGGCGAGAGGTCAAGTAAATATGGCGGATGAGGCAAAACTTCGTAGCCCAATTCGTTCAATTTTTGAAGCTGTGGTTGTGTGGCTCACAGTCAGGCGTTGTAGTGGAATAGAACTGGGACCTTTCTGTTGACCAGTGCCGGCTCCAGGCATTGCAATTTTCAGCGCATCTCATGCATTTGCTGAGCACGCTTCTCAGATGTAATGGTTTCACTGGGATTCAGAAAGCTGTAGTGGATCAGACCAACAGCAGACCACCAAACAATGACCATGACCTTTTTTTTGGTGCAAGTTTGGCTTTGAGAAGTGCTTTAGAGCTTCTTCTCCATCCAGCCACTGAATTGGTCATCGCAGGTTGCATAAAATCCAGTTTTATTCACATGGCACAATCCAATCAAGAAATGGTTCTTTGTTGTTGTGTAGGAGAGGAGAAGATGACTCTTCAAAATGATGATATTTTTGATCAGCTCACAGGCACCCGCTTACTGAGTTTTTTCACCTTCCCAGTTTGCTTCAAGTGCTGAATGACTGTAGAATGGTCCTCGTTCAGTTCTTTGGCAACGTCTCGTGTAGTTGTAGGAGGATCAGCGTGAATGATTGCTCTCAATTGGTCACTGTCAACTTCCGATGGCTGGCCACCGCACTCCTCATCGTAAAAGCGCTCGTCTCCTTTGCAATTCTTCTTGAATCACCACTGCTCTGTATGTTCGTTAGCAGGTCCTGGTCCAAATGCCTTGTCAAAGTTTCGAGTTGTCTCCACTGCTTTACGACCCATTCTGAACTCAAATAAGAAAATCGCTCAAATTTGCTTTTTGTCTCGCATCATTTCCACAGTAAAAAAAAACAAATATAAAATAAACACCAAGTATAATAGCTACAATTTTCCATTTTCCCTATGTATGGTGACTTTGGGGGACACCCTGTATAGTAGTCACCAGAGAAGCATGGATGAGTTAAATAATGTCCTTAGACTATAATTGTATGGTAGAAATGGGTACGAAAAACCAAGAATTGCAACAAATTGCTAGTATTTGCTAAATGTAAAGTGGTTTTGCAGGATGGTCTTAGAAGTCACATTGCCTGAGTTAGAATCCCAGCTCCAACACTTGCTGGCTGTGTGAACTCACACCTGCTACTATAACACACTGAGGTTTAGTTTCCTAATCTGTGATGCAGGGACATAGAAATATCTCCCTCATATGGCTGTTGTGAGGGTTATTACAACAATCCATGTTAAGTACTTAGCATACTATCTGGCATATTCTATGCCAAATGCTCTGAGAGTAATCATAGAACAGGGCAATGTCAGTCAGACCCCAGAACTAGAGGGAGTTTCCTGGAGGAAATATTGCTGTAATGAATTTGGAAGGATAAACAAGAATTGAACTGATGGAGGAAGAAGAGGAGCAATTATGTATGGTAAGGAGTGTTAGGTAAGAAAGCATCAATAAAGTAAGGGAAGGAATGTTAAGACAAGAAAGAAGTCAGTAGATACTATCCTGTTATCAGGATGCTGCTAGAATGAAGAGAGTGGCAAGCTAGAGAGTGAGACTTGGCCGTGATGAGTGGGCCTATGTTTGACATGTTTTGTGTCTTCCATGGTCTGTAGCAGCGCCTTGCATAGAGTTGAGTACATGAATGAGTGAGTGAATGAAGGAAAATATATCTTAGGTTCCTAGAGCTCTGAGGAGGTGGAGGAAATTTTGCTGCTAAGCCACCCACCTTTCCATCGTAAAAAATAAGGCAGACTCCACAAAGACACTGGAGTGTGGGATAATCCCAGGAGGGTGGAACCTAGAGTCTAGCAACAGTGGAAAGTAGTTACAACCATGGGGCTGAAGTGACAAAGGGGAGAGGTGGTGTTTGGTGCCCAGTGAAAGCTGGAGTGAGAAGGAAGAGCTGTAGTCACCGGGGGATGGAGAGGGACATAGATTATACCAGAGATGCTTCCCTGAAGAAGGGAAAGGAAAGAGACCACACCTCCACCTCCCACTTTTCTGGCCCACCAGTCTCCTGCAGATGCCTCCCATTGGTGGAAGCCAACCCTCAAAGCAGCCCAGGTGGGTTTCTTCCCCGGAAGGACAGAGAAGAAGAACAGAGAATGGGTCAGGTGGAGGTGTCAAGTGTAGAATAACCACCACAGATATCAAGATCATTCGCAGATCTTAAGATGTGCTCTGTCCAATTAGAAGACTGCTCACTGTAACTCACCTCCACGTGACTTCCTGTCGTCTGTGGAACATGCAGTGGGTGTAGGCATTGGTTCAAAAGTGAGCAGAGATGGCCAGGCATTTGGTCCCATGTGAAGCAGTGGATGGGGCCAACTCACTGCTTAAAACTGGAACTGGGCCAGGGCTTTTCCTGAAAAAGAAGGAAAAATGCCAAAAAAAAAAAGAAAAATGTTATCTCTCCCTGGGTGACTTATATAAAGCTTGATACCTTCCATGATTGGTAAAAGTTGATACATTTCACAACTAAAAACCTGGACCAACCTCTCTTCGACCCTGACCCAGTTCTGTGTGTATGTTTTCTGTAGCTACAAGGCTGGTGCCTACGCCAACGTCACAAGATCAGAGCCCTCAAGCCACCAATATAAGGTCTATTTGTGGATTAGGGATCTTGTATGTAAGGGGTAATGGTAACCAGCACACCACTAGATAGTCATATTTAGTTCAAATGAGAAAAAATGCCATGAAAGTGATCCTCTAACCGATCATCACAAAGTACATGAGGCAAACTAGTGCTCAGATAATCAGACAAGAGCCTCAGCAATTGGGGGAGAGATTCTTTCCAGACAAAAAGAAAAGTATGGAGCTATCTAAAAATAACTTGTTAATGAGTATATATAAGTTTATCAAGGAGATGAAGGAATGTTATTTATTTTTTTAAAAACATGAAATCAAGAAGCAAAGGCAGGCAGAAGTAAAACAAAAGAGTATATGAAAAAGAACAGAAATCTTGGAAATAAGAGTTTCATGTAATAAAAAAAAATTGTATTAAGCTCTACACTGGATCAAATCAACAAATTGAAAGAACAATTCAGGCAGAATTTAACCTAGAGATAAAAACTATGAAAATGCACTGAAGGTATATATGCAAGACAGGTTGAGATGCTTCAATATAGGACTAATAGGAGTGAGAGAAGCAGAGAACACTCTTCAGAAAGGCACAACAACAATATTCAAAAGAATAATGGTTAAAAAATTTCCAGCATTGATGAAAGATATGGCTTCCCAGACTTAGGGAGCAGAGTGCTAACCAGGGTCAAATAAAAATGAATCCATATTTTACAATGTCATAATATAAACTAATTGTATTTCATCCAAAATAAGAATTATAAAAGCTCTCATGAGCTGGGCAGGATGGCTCACACCTATAATCCTAGCACTTTGGGAGGGAAAGGTGGAAGGATCACTTGAGGTCAGGAGTTCAAAACCAACTTGGGCAACATAAGTGAGACCCTATATTTTACAAAAAATTTAAAAATTAGCTGGGCGTGGTGGCACGTGTCTGTAGTCTTAGGTACTCAGGAGGCTGAGGTGAGAGGATTGCTTAAGTCCAGGAGTTCAAGGCTGCCATGAGCTATGATCAGATCACTGCACTCCAGTCTGGGTGACAGAGCAAGACTCTGTCTCTAAAAAATCAAATTTAAATAATTTTTTAAAATAAAAAAATGAAGGCTACCATGAAAAAAAGATACATAATCTACAAAGTAAAAACAATTAAAGTGGACTTTTCATCAAGAAGAATAGATACCAGGAGACAATGAAGTTTGCCTTGTAAATAATGAGGATACATGATTGCCATACAAGAATTTCGTACCCAGCTAAACTAGAATTAACAGTGACATGGTAGTGGTGATGGTGGTAGTAGTTATAATGACGATAATGAGGGTGGGGGTGGAGGCGAAAGCTTCCCCCACCTGCCAGATATACAACAGCTAAGAAAATTTACTACCTATTTTAGTCTACTGGGGCTACCATTACAAAATACCATAGACTGGGGGGCTTAAACAACAGATACTTATTTTTCATGGAAGCTAAGAAGTCCAAGATCAAAGTGCTAGGTGATTTGGTTCCTGGTGAGGGCCCTCTTCCTGGCTTGCAGATGGCCATTTTCTTCTTGTGTCCTCACATGGCAGGAGAGTGAGAGGGGGAGAGAGAGAAAAAGTGAGCCAGAGCACTAGTCTATTCTTATAAGCTCACCAATCCCACTATGAAGAACCCCTCATGACCTCAAATAACCCTAATTACTTGCCAAAGGCCCCACCTCCTCATACCATCACACTGGGGGTTGGGTCTTCAACATATAAACTTTGGGGGACACAATAGTCAGTCCATAACACTATCCCTGTATCCTCAAGAAAATAATGTAAATAAAGTACATTATAAGAAGAAAACTAAATCTAGGATAAAGAATTGAGGTGAGAAACAATGATGAAGTTGAGAAATTGGGTAATGCATGTTGGTAATATTTATCGATGAATTTAACTAATTTCTATAAATAAAAATAAACAATCGCATTGTGGTTTTTTTTAAATGAAGCTTTTAATAAAGAGACAATAATGAAAATACTCATTGTTTTATACCTAATTAATGCTAAAATTTAATTAACCATTGCCAGATTTTTTTCCTGGCAGCTATAATCTCTTATAGCCTCAGGCTCTATACAATAAACTTAATCATTTTCATGACCAGTTCTTTTTTTTAATAAACCTTTTATTTTAGAATACTTTTACCTTTACAGAAAAGTTGCATAGACCCAATTTCCTCCATTGTTAACCTCTTACCTTACATTTGTTAGGTACATTTGTTACAACTGAGGTGTCAACATTTGTACACTGTCATACTATTAAGTAAACTGCATTGTTTATTGGATTTTAATAGTTTTTTTCCTAATTCCCCTTTTCTGTTCCAAGATCCCTCCAGAATATCACATGAAATTTAGTCATCATGTTTCCCTAACCTTCTCCAGTCTACAAGTTTCTCAGATTATCTTTGTTTTGATGACTTTGACAGCGTTGAGAAATGCTAGTCAGGTATTTTGTAGAATGTTCCTCCATGTTGGGCGGTCTGATGTTTTAGGGGGGTTCTGTGCTTTGGGGAGGAGCATCACAGGAGGTTCTGGGAAAGAATCTGTTCCCAGGCTCTTTCAGACTGTTGGCAGAGTACAGTTCCTTGCTCTGTTAGGACTTGGGTCCCCATTTCCTCGCTGGCTCTCAGGGAGGCTGCTGTCAGCTCCCAGAAGCCACCTGCAATCCCATGCCACATGGTTCCCGCTGTTTCCCTCACATCTGGTCTGTGTCATGCCTCAGATTTCTCTGGCTTTCCTATTTCTGATTTCTAGACCCAGAGGTCGGGCCCACAATTAATCTCTCCATCTTAAGGTCAACTGATAGGGGACCTTAATTACATCTGCAAAATTTCTCCACAGCACACCTGGGTTGGTGCATAATTGAATAATTAGGAAAAAGTGTGGGCATACCAGGGACCAGGAATTGGGGAACATCTTAAAATTCTGTCTACCCCAGAGAGAGACACACGTGTGCACCACGGGAACACACACACACACACACACACACACACACACACACACACAGAAAGAGAGAGAGAATCATGAAGCAGCATCATTTTGTTTTTGTTTCTCTGTTTGCTCTGTCTTTATTTCTTCTTTTATATTTCTTTATCTTATATCTTAATCTCCCCCCCAACCAAAATGATATGTGCATGGATTTTTCTGTTATAGTAAAACTGCATTGTAAAATTGAAATACCCTTAAATTAATCTTGTCTGCAAATTTTCCAACTTTTTGGTGAACAATGAGTATTTTAATGTTCCTAAAAAATGTGAATCTGCTAGGTACAGGGTTTTTCAGACTGTTCTTGACCTTAACAGGCAATTTTTTAAAAAGTTCTATGCAAGGATATATGGTTGGCCCACTGTCTCCAGGGGTTCCACACCTGCAGATTCAACCCACCTCAGATTGAAAATATTTTAAAAAATTAAAAATAACAATACAACAATAAAAATACAAATAAGAAATACAGTATAGGCTGGGCGCAGTGGCTCACACCTGTAATCCTAGCAGTCTGGGAGGCCGAGGCGGGCAGATTGCTGAAGGTCAGGAGTTCGAAACAAGCCTGAGCGAGACCCCTCGTTTCTACTAAAAATAGAAAGAAATTAATTGACCGACTAAAAATATATATACAAAAAACTAGCCGGGCATGGTGGCGCATGCCTGTAGTCCCAGCTACTTGGGAGGCTGAGGCAGGAGGATCGCTTGAGCCCAGGAGATTGAGGTTGCTGTGAGCTAGGCTGACGCCACGGCACTCACTCTAGCCTGGGCAACAAAGTGAGACTCTGTCTCAAAAAAAAAAAAAAAAGAAAGAAAGAAATACAGTACAGTATAACAATTATTTACATAGCATTTACATCATATGAGGTGTCATAAGTAATCTAGAGATGATTTAAAGTATACGAGTATATACATAGGTTATAGTATGTCAAATAGTATGTCATTTTATAGAAGGGACTTCAGCATCTGCAGAGTTTGGTATCTGAGAAGATTCCTGGAGCCAATCTTCCTGCTGATACTGAAGGATAACTGTATCTTCTTCCAAAACGTATTTAAAAATATATATATATGTGTGTGTGTGTGTGTGTGTGTATGAGACAGACCAATAATAAATAATAGAGGTTATTATTAAGATATAATAATATCCCTTTTAAAAATAGTACACTAAACCTGGGGAGGCCAGGAAGTAATGAGGGTAATGAGGAGGGTCACCTATCATGTTAATGTCTGGTGCCTGTGGACATGCAAGCAGCGTTTGGCAATTCGTTGTGGTACACCGTCTACTAGATAACCATCAGCCTGTTACGAATCCTATAATCTCAGCAAGCACATATTTGCGGTAATATTAAAGGTTCATTACATATTAAAACATTCATTCTACTCAACTTTCGCCATGGAAGTATCTGAAAAATGGCAGTTTAAAATCAAAAGGCAACCTTGTGGCTTTTGAGCAAGCGCGAAGTTGAACAGTTCAGAATGAAGATGAATACTTTCAGCCTCCAGATCCTGAAAAACTGGAAGGTGAGCTATCCAAGATGAAATAATTAATGATTTTTGGAGCAGCCCTTTGTAAGGGTATCCAAATATTGCAAAACAAGCAGTTTGTGTTCTCCTTGCCTTTGCTACAACATTCTCTATGCTCCAACAAAAACAAAACAAATGAATAGACTTGATGTTGCAGCTGATACGAAGTTCTGACTCAGTCCCATTGTTCCAAATGTTACTACGTGATAGAGAGACATGTAAGATAGAGTTCACGAATCTTCTATTCAGTATGTTGTGTTTCATGATAAAAAGTGTAAACCAAACGATGCTTTATGTTATTCTTGATAGAGTTCATTCTCAATAAAATAAAATTGTGTAATGAATTGTCCATTATAGTGTATATTAAAAGCATATAAATTATCAATAATAAGAATTCAACTCAAAAATGAAACAAAAGATTTGCACAGACCTTTCACTAAATAAAATCTACATGGCAAATAAGCACAGGCAAGATGTTCGACATCACTAGCCATTAGGGAAATGCAAATTGAAACCAAATGAGGTAACATTACAGGCCCATTAGAAGGCTAAAATTAAAAATTGACAATAGCAATGTGAAGAAACCAGACGTCTCGTTAGCTGCTTTAAAAAACAGAAATTTATTCTACAATACTAGAGGCCGGAAGTTTGAAATCAGGGTGTAGGCAGGGCCTCGCTTTCTCAGGAGGCTCTAGGAGGAGAATCCTTTCTGGCCTCTTCCAGCTTCTGGGGGCTGCTGGCGTTCCTCGGCTTGTGGCTGCATCTCTTTCTTTGCTCCATCGTCATGACTTCTCCTCCGAGTGTCTGTCTAATATCCTGACTCTCTGTTATATGGATACAGGTGATGGTATTTAGAATCTACCCAGGTAATCCAGGACAAGCTCCTCCATTTAAGATCCTTAACACTCACACCTCTTGCTATGTAAGGTGATGCTCACGGGTCCTGGAGGTTAAGATGTAGATCTATTTTCAGCCCCAAAATATCCACTACCTGCCGAATGGATGAATGATCTGTGAGACATCCATACAGTGGAATACCACTCTGCCACGAAAAGGACCCAACTACTTATAAATGCAACAACACGTGGCCATTTCACAAACTCTTTGCTAAGTGAGAGAAGCCAGACTCAAAAGGCTACAAACCGCATAATGCCATTTATATAATATTCTGAAAACAGCAACACGATAGGGATAGAAACCTACCTGATCAGTGGTTGCCAAGGGCTGGAGGTGCAAGAAGGGAATTGACCACAAAGGGGCACAAGGGAACTCTTGGTAGTGATGGAAATGTCATGTAAGTCAATCATGGCTGGGGGGTCACATACTTGTGTACATTCCAATTTATCAACCTGAACATTAAATTAGTGAATTTTAGTTTATATAACACATGCTTTAATAAGCCCACTTTTTGAAATTGTATTTTATTAATTCTGTCTCCTACATAAATTTGAAGAACAACACTGTATGTTTCCTAGACATCCCATTTGGTTTAGTCTGCACGTAAGGCTTGGTGAGCATATTTATCTAGGGGATGCTTCCAAGCGGTTCTTTGCGGCTTTTGTCCAGGGGATGGGAACCCGCTGCCAGCTTTCCTCTGGCCTCCTGTGGAGACGAGAAGGGGCTGGACCATAGTGGTAGGTATACAGCGGGCAGTCGCTAGGTGACAGAGTGCTAGGCACCCCGCTTTCCTTGCAGCGCCAGAGTCCTAGAAGGTTACCTGTGATTGCGTGTGCGCGAGTACACACATACACACACGTGTCACACAACACAAGGCGCTCAGAAGCCCACGACGAGCGCGCAGCTGGCGGGGAGTGGCCAGCGAAGCACCCGGCGTCATCACGCTCACTTTTGTGTGCAGGATCGGATCCCTTTCAACTGTATCCAAGCCTGCCTTGCCTATTCCACGCGCATTTTAAATTTTCTTTTCTTGCGGCCAGTGAACTAACAGGGTGCAGATGCCTCAAAAAAAAAAAAAGGAAAAGAAAAGAAAATCCCATCCTCAGCACGTCCCTGGTCAGGAGTGCATTCTTTCGGGTGGCTACCACGTGGCGGTGACCCGGTGTGTCCCCTTTGCAGTGGCCTCCCTCTCCCACGAGGGCGGGGGAAGGGCTTCCCTCTCCCCTCCGTGCCACCGTCCCCCCGGTGCAGGACACCGCTGCGGGACAGCTGGGGAGCCCGCGCGCAGCCCCGGACCTCCCCGTGGGAACGAGCCAGCGCTGCTCTCCCCAGGGGCGTCCCTCCCTGCCCTCCCTGCCCTCGGGGCGCGGGGGCGCGGCCTGTGATCGCGTTCCAGGGAGCAGGCAGCCCCCGGGCGCGCCCCGGCGGAGGGCGGGCGCCTGTGATCTGCGGCCAGGCAGCGCGCGCGCCGGGCGTCTGGGGGCGCCCGCCTGTGATCGCGCGCCAAGCGCAGCCCGGAGCCCGGAGCCCGCGCTCGGGCCCGCCCCAGCCAGCGGCGCGGTGCGCCTGCAGACAGTGGCCCGGGACAAAGGGACCGGGGAGCCGGGCGCAGGCCCGCGGCCGTGGTCTGACGAGGCCGCCCCGCTTTCCGCGGGAGGTCTCGTGTGCCCGCCCACCTGCACCCCGCTATTGACCAAGGCCAGCAAGGCGCCCCCCAGACCTTCCCAGCTGAGATCCCTGACGGCCACGCGCTCCCGGACGGAACCTGGGAGTGCACGGCCCCAGCCCATGGGCTGCTTGTTATGTGCACGGGGGGAGGGGGGGGAAAGGTCGTGCCTCTTCCTTGCCGAGCATGTGCCCAGTTAGAGAAGAAGGCCTCCTGCGGCATCGTGCTTGGTGCAACACAGGATGCTTAATCAAAGCAGGTGTGAATAGTTTAGCAAGAAAGACGCGTTTCTCCCTTAGACGGATCCCTGTGCAATCTGAGAGCAGACAAAAGCCTCACATTAGCATAGGCTGTGCAAAGCCACCTGTTCAAATAACTCAGACAAATAGTGAAAAACAGCCTCGAATAGAAGAAAAGAACTCAAAACCAGTGCAAATACTTGAACACAAGTTGAAGGATTAAGGTTCATCACAGAAACAGGCAGGGAGGAGGAGAGGTGTTTCCCGGTTGTAATAAAAACTCGCAGGGCTTATTTTTAGCAGCCTGTTTGATTCCATTAGATGATGAGATAGCAGCTTTTATAGCCTTGTCAAAATAAAAATATGGGAGAAAAACCCAGTCTGCTCTTAACCAGCAAACACTCATGTTTGGAAGTCCTGATTTCAGGTCATGGGGGCGCAGATATGATTTCGCTCACAGACAATAGCTGGGCACTGGAGAGGCCGTGTCGGTGATTGTTGTCACTGCCTGCTGACGTTCCAAGAAAACACAAACACGGTTTCATCAGTATTCATTTTTAATATCTCTGAAATGTTATTTTACATTTGTTTTGTGGCGTAAGAGAAAGGCGGGGGAAGGAGTGGGAAGGCAGCCGAGAAAGGAGCCAAGAGAAACTTGACTTGGTGAGAGTGGGTGGGAGATCAAAGGGTGGCTGGTGGCAGAGTGGTAGGGGAGGACCAGGGCCCGGCAATGTGGAAACAGCACATTGATGCATTGAGGACGTGGGCAAAGAAGGGACCAGACCCACCCTTAGAGCAGGACAAGAGGCCTCTGCCCTGAGCCTCATGGTGTAGAGAACCCTCTTTTAGCTCTCCTTGCTGGTTCTCATGCGGTGAAATGTCCTAGCGCCAAACGAACACACCCAGCTAGAGCCTGTTCTTTCTAGATGCTCCCAAAAGTGCAACAAGCATGAGCCATGAACCGGCCGCATCAGCGTCACCTGGGAGATTGCCGGAAACGCAGGCTCTCAGCCCTACCCCAGACCTACAGCATTTTAATAAGATTTCCAAGTGGATTATATGCATGTTAAAGATCTAGAAGCAATGATCTAGACCACTCAGCATACCAAAGATCCCAGAATGGTCTGAGCAAATGCCCTCAGCCTACTTTGAGAATCTGTGTGGGCCTGTTGCCTGAGTCCACCTTTGCAAGAGTGACAGCACCAGGCAACACGGCCAGCGTGAGTACCCCTGGGCCTGAGAGGGTTTATTAGTGAGGTTAGGGAGGGGTGCACAGAACTTGCATGTACCATCTGGGATGTCCTTACTGGTGCACTTGAGGACCTGCCAGGTAGAGGCCATGGGAATGGGACAGCTCTCCCGCTGCCTCCACATTTCAGCAAAAAACTCTGAGAGTCCAAGAATGCTAAATTTGAATCAAGCCTTGCAGGTAGTTGCGAAGGATAATTAAGGTGGGAGGTTAACACATAATTTATTCAACACTTTGTTAGCTTGGTTTATAGACTTACCTATTTAGATATGTGATGTGTGGGCCTCCATTCCTGCTCTTGCCCTGGGCCAGAAAATATTAGGGGTGGGCCCTGCCCCTAGTAGATATTTTTACATTAAAGCAGACAGAACCCAGAGAGAGAGAGAGAATGAGCACACTTAGCACATAAATGCATAGCCTCTAATCAGTTGTCTAAAAGTTAAAACTACATCTGAATTTTTTTGATGTTGAGATGTCAGTGACATTTGTTTGCCTGAAACAAGGATTAACTCCAAGAACAAACGGAATTCAACTTGTTCAACTAACACTCAGTATGAAAGCCATTCATTTTTTTTAACCGACACTGATTATTCTTCCATTATGGTCCAGACACCATGTTTAGCCGGGCTCTGATGCATGAGACCTGGCTGCCCTCAAAAACTCCCTTTGCCACTTAAGCAGGTAAAATCTCTCTTTACCAATCAGATCTGCTTCTTCAACTTCCTTTTCCCAAAAATAATAAACTGCAAGTCAAATCTCACAAGATCGTTTAACCAATTCTCACCCAGAGTGGACTTGAGGGGTAATTTGGCTTAACAGGCAAGACTTGCAGGTGTATAGTGCTCAAATTCTGTATCTGGCTGCACAAAGTAAAGGCAAACTCAACGTGTTATCTCTTAATTACTCTTTTTCCAGGATATGGGAAATTTCCTTATTGTGATTTGATTTGCCTATGCAATCTGGTTGTTGAAGGATCTTTACTGGTAAAGGTTGTCATGTTTACCAAGGATGAGTTCTTCCCTTCCAAATGGGTCAAAAATAGCCACTCCCCTAAACCATGTGCAATATCTATTGCCTCTTCTATTAGGTAGAAAGCAATTGATAAAGTCATGTTGAAGTTGGTGGCTTCATGTTTTACACCTTCATAAGAATTCCATATCTTATTTTTTAAAGGACCCCAAGGAAAGAACACAAGGTATCTGCATGAATAAATGACCAATCATGCCCCCTCAAGCATCAGTGGGGAACATATTTTGCAGAATTTTTCCAGGGCTCTTTCCATCACAACACCTGGTCTATCTACTCAAAAGTCTAGACTTGAAGAAGAGGCTCCTGACATTGAAGAAATTAATATAGTGATGTCCTTATCAGGTTTTGCTGACTCCAATGTAGAACTTGTTCTCAAAAATGCCATCTGCATTCCAAAGACCAATAGTCAGGAAACCCATTAAGCCATGTTCTAATGAGGGGTAGAGGGAACTGGAGTGAGGTGGCCAGGAAGAGAACGCAAAGGTAACTACAGGCAGCTCACCTGTCCTCCTCCCTGGCTGGCTGGTTGATACAGTCTACCTACAGTCCGCACCCTGCAGCCCAGCTGCTTGAGAAAGATGTGGAAGTCCAAATTCCACCAAAACCAGTCATTGTTCCAGGTTCCTGTCATTTGCATTTCTGCCCCCACACATGCAAATCAGAACTCAAGCATTATTATAATCTGGGCAAACACCGAGTTTCTCAGGAAAGTTTGCTCAACCATTTCTCTTGGACTGATAACCCAACTTAGGTGCCTCCCCAAAAGACACGTGGCAGCAAATCCAGATCCATTGTGCAATGTAGGAGCCAAAATTTCGGTAAAAACTGGATCGGATATAGAGACCTTTATTGTGGCTCTTTGCAAGTTGCGTTGACACGAAGGTGGTGTTCAACACCGTTTATGCTTTGGCAATGATACTCATGTGTTTACAAAAAAGATTTCAAGGTTTTAGAAATGAATATTTATCTGTCCTAAAAGTGGCAGTCAAAAATCGTTTTTTGTGCACATATGCCTTACTAAATCCAGTGTTCACATGGTCTGTCTTATTAACAGGAATACATTGGGATTTTCAAACCAGCCAGATACTATTAGGAGAATAGGAACACTGGAAAGATAATTCAAACTATGATACAACACTTTTCTGGACAACCCTACAACTCATGTGCTAAAGCAGTGTCTGAGGTAAAAATATTGAAGCTAGGAGCTTCTCTGTGGACAAATAAGTCATTACTCATAAATAAAGTAGAAACTTAAAAGTTTATCCTAATTGAAAGAGGCACCATAACTTCTTACATGTTTTCTGGACCTCATAACCCGTGCTCATTGTAGATAATTTGGAAAATTTTAAAAACCTATAAAAGTAAAAATCACTGATAATCACACTACTCAGAAATAACTATATACATTTTGATTATTTAATTTCAGGGTTTTAAGGATACAAATGTGGCTTAATAAAAAACCATTCAAAATTTTAGGTAATGTTTCTCAGTATAAAATGAATATTAACCCCACATCATTACATTATCTTTGCAAAGATTATTTTCTTGTCTATTTAATACATTACTGCATGAGCAAACTAGACTTTGACTCTTTCTAGAATTTAGCTCACTTCTATTTTTGATAGAAAATAATATTGCAAAAATATATTTGAATGTATATTTCTTTGTTGGAATTTATAGTTCTATCCTTAGGATAGATCCCTAGAAGAGAAATTTTTGAGCCAAAATACAGGAAAATTTTAAAGACCTGGACATACATATATAACAAACTTGAAAAAATTTGTATCCTTCTCGCTTTGACCAGCACGTTTGACAGTACTTGTTTTGCTATATTCTTGCCAAGAGTCAGTATTGTTTGCTTTAACTCTGGCAAATTGGAGAATACAATATATTCCCTTATTTTCACTGTATTTGCTATAAAACCAGAAATGAAAACTGGAAATATTTAGCAAAAAAAATCTTCAAATTTCAGTAGAACTTCAAAGACACAAGGGATGTTAACCTATTTTGTCAATCAGACATCCTTATTGCTCAACATTATTTCAAATTGCCTTGGCGGGCACACCAACCAGGTAGAAATCTCTGTGTATCGAGGGGAAAAACCAGAGAGCCCTCTGGATAACACGCATTTCTGCTGAACCACAGAGTTCGGGATAGTCTAACGCAGCTTCTGCTGAGCAGCAACAAGCAGTGCTTTGTGCGTCCACTGGAGACACAGGCGTCTGCTCTTACCTCCTCTGTTGGCGCCATGTCATCCGTCCAGTGCCTTCCGCTAATAAAATTATTTTTCACGCAGGCAAGATACAGCATTGTGTGATTTGGGGAGGTCTAGTGATGCCACATGCAGAGGTGCCGAGGAGCCAGACTTCCAGGACGGTATCATTCACTCCATTGTCGCTGGAGGGAGTGGCCACAGGCCCTGTGCAGCACTCGAGTCCACATGCGCTCGCCACGCAGCTACGCATATGTCTGTGCTTCTGCCTTGAGCTACCGCTGAGCCCTTCGGCTTGGGGGAAGCCCTGTGAACCATGCTCACAAAGTTACAACTTGTTTGATGATTGTTATAGACCACAGGTAGGCAACTTTCTCTTATCTAGATGTGTGGATTCTTTACTCCGTGGCTGAGCTGTGAAAAGGTTTAATGTTTGTTCTTAGCTTTTTGTTTTGACAGAAAGTTTAAACATACATAAAAGGTACAATAGTGATATAGCAAACTCCTGTGGCTCCTTCATTTCGGTTCATTCCCTTAACATTTTTTTCCTGTGTTTGCTTTCTCTCTGACAGATAGCTGGAAGTTTTCTGATGCAAGATCATACATGTGTTACATATGTATGTGCATGTGTATATTGTATGTTTATGCATATACTATGTGTGTGCATATGTATCTATGTATTATATAAAATCATTTTTGCTGAGCCATTTGAGAGTAAGTTGTAGACGTCACAACCCTTCTACCTCAATACATCAATGTGTATTTCCTAAGAGTAAGGATCTTCTTACATAAGATGTGGTGTGATAAGTAAATTCCGGAAATTTAATATGGATACAACTCTATTATCAATTATACATTTTTTGTTTTATTTTATTTTGATCTAGGCTCACACAGTGCATTTAACTGTCACATCTTTTAAGTTTACGTTTGATCTGAAACACTTTCTGAACTTTTAAAGGTCATTGATAATTTTTTTTTTTTTAGACAGAGTCTCACTTTGTTGCCCAGGCTAGAGTGAGTGCCGTGGCGTCAGCCTAGCTCACAGCAACCTCAAACTCCTGGGCTCACGCGATCCTCCTGCCTCAGCCTCCCAAGTAGCTGGGACTACAGGCATGCGCCACCATGCCTGGCTAATTTTTTCTATATATACTAGTTGGCCAATTAATTTCTTTCTATTTATGGTAGAGACGGGGTCTCGCTCTTGCTCAGGCTGGTTTCGAACTCCTGACCTCGAGCAATCCACCCGCCTCGGCCTCCCATAGTGCTAGGATTACAGGCGTGAGCCACCTCGCCTGCCCATGATAATTTTTATTATACTGTACAGGCCAGTTGTTTTGTAGAATGCCCTCAGTTTGGGTTTCTCTGTTGATTTGATCCAGGTTTTGATTTTTTGAGGGGTGGGCAGGAATATCACAGAAGTGATATGTCATTGTCATTGTCACACAAGAGACAGGCTGTCAGTTGGTCCCATTATTGTTGATGCTAACTCTGGTCACTTCGCTAGGATGGTGTCTACCAGAGTTTTCTACTGTAGATATAATTTCCTCCTTATTACTTAATGTGGGAAGATACTTTCCGTCCATGCAAATGCACTGTTCTCTCCCAGACATTCACTCTATATTCATTTAGTAGCCAATGTTGAATTTGGTCTTATTTATTATGACAATAATGGCTTCAATATGGTACCTTTTGTGTCAATCTTTCTACATTTATCAGCTGACATTCTACTGCAAAAAGACCTTTCCATTTCATTTGTCCATCTAGCCATCCATCCACCTACTTACCTACATATCTACCTACCTACCCATCTGTCTATCTAGTCTCTATCATCTATCCATCTTATTGGAATCAACATGGATTTATGGGTTACTTTTAATTCATTGTTATGAAATTTAAAAATCCTCAATCCTGTTCCTTTTTTACTTAAAATGCTTCAAGGTGATATAAACTGTCTCATAAAGACTCATTTTAATTTTTGTCTAAGGAGTCTACAAAATTTAATTTTAGAAAGGTTTTTCACATAATACCCTCAAAATCAAATATGATTAACTTTTGCATCAAACACTGTTTTGCAATACCTAAGACATCCATCTATTGTGATGGGTAATTACGAATTGGTTAGTTTTATGAGCACAGTTGCTGAGTGAAAGACATGAATTTAGCCAGAACTTACCACAATGTAAGCTTTCTGTAAAATATTCTTAGTGTATCTAAGTCTTGGTCTTGGTTCTTCTTGAAAAATTGTATAAGGCTAATGTTGACCCCTATGGCAAGTTAGATGAGCCTGGGGTATAAATGGAGATCTCACAGAGCCAGGACATGTTAATCCTTTTATTATTTTTTAGTTCTAAATTTAAATAAATATGTTTTCAACATACACTGCTGTTTTAGTTTTTGAACTATGGGGCTATTTTCCTTAGAAGATTAAATTTAAAAAGCGAAAGCTCAGTTAATCCACATTCTTTCTGTTTTTAAAGGAAAATCAACAGCCTGTACATAAACCCATATATTCTCCACTTTTACAAGTGGCCTGATGTGTTCTTATCTACTGTCTTGAACATCATTATCATGCTGTCAATTTAAGAATATAGTTGGTGTAAACATATGCACAGTATCATTTTGCTTTTAAAATATTTTTAGGCTTTAAAAAAAATCTCTAACCTTGAGCAGAATTTTAGCTTTTAATGCTATTTAAAAATATTACTAATGTACATTTTGAAAGCCTTTGTGGCCTAATTTTAAATGTAAAGGTCATGGGATGACTTTTCCCTGATTAATAAGGAGGCTAGTGTTTATGGAGATCTAACCATATACCTGGCATTGTTCCAATGCAGTGCTTCTCAACTCTGTGGGGTTAGGAATTGGTTTTATTTAATTATTTTCAATCTTCAGTCCATTGCAAACTAGCAAGTGGTTCTGTGGATGGCTAGCATGCAGCATGTGCCCCACACGTCTCACCATCCCAGTTCAACAAACTGGTCTCTTGTCTGCTCAAAAGGAGGCCACCAGTCATGAATTTGGATGTTGTGGCAATGTCAAAAGGATACAGAAGTTTCCATATGCTTTACTGAGATTCCTGTCCTTATTGTGGACTGGTTACAGACAGCTCATGGACTGACAGACCTTGCTTTGAGTGTCACTGCTATAAAGCATGTGATTCCTGTTTCATCTCTTAATCTTAATTTTACAAAGAGAAAGAAACTGACGCATAGTGTGCTTCCCAACGTCAAGGGCCAACAATTAGCAGGTTGTGGAACCTGGATTCAAATCCAGGCAGCCACTGCACGGAGGAGCCAGGATTTGAACCCAGAGCTTGTGGTTCTCCTTGCGTATATGCTTGTTCACTGGAACTATAAAGTAACAATAGTTCGGTTTAGGGTATCAGGTGAAAACCTTCTCAAATATACCATCTATATTTTACAAACCTGCCTTCATCTACACCTGTCTTGTTCTCCTCTCTTGGTGGAAGTGGCTACCTTTTTCCTGTCCAAGGTCAATGTTTTCCCTTCTGGATTCCATCCTTTTTTCCATAGATGCTCTTGGTCCATCAACTATCCCAACCAAAGCAACTGTGCAAGGTCAGGAACCATATCCATTCTACAGATGAAGAGGCCAAGGCCCACAGAAATAGAATCCTGCCCAAGCATGTAACCAGGGTTTCATGGCTATAGGGTGGCCATACCCCAATGTGTCAAGGACAGTCCCAGTTTATTGCCAGGCCACCTTGGCTAGTTAGTGCTTTCCTTTCACTCTCAAGGGTCCCTCTTTGGATAGTAAATTCTTCGGCCATCCTACATTGCTAGTGAGTGGCAGACACGGAACTGGTAGCCAGATCTGGGTGACTGACCTCCAAACCAGGGCTCTTCCTGTTACCCCAGGCTGCCTCTTAATATTTCAGTATTAAAAAGCTTAGAAGGAAGGTTTATTCTCAGTGCTTATTCATTCACTCAGCAAACATTCATTGAGCATCCACAATTTGACACTGTGCTAGAAGACGTAGATTAAAATATGAACAGGGCATGGTCCAAGTCCTCAGAAGCTCATGGTTTAGTGAAGAAAGAGACCCGCACACACTTATAATCAGGACAGGCTACATAATTTACAGGACTCAGCGCAAAATGAAAAAGCAGGGTCCTTTGTTTAAAAATTCAGAATCTCACAATGGTGAAAACAGGGCATTAAACAGTACACTGCTATGACTCCGTGTACACATTAGGGGTGCTCAGAGCATCACAGAAATACACAACAGCGACCCAATCTTAAGACTGGTCTTATGATCACTTCCTAGAAGAAATGAAACTGTGCTGATTTTACAGAATAAGGATAATGAGGATATTTCCCCTACATGGACCTTCTTCTTCTATTCTTCAGATCACAGGTATAATGGAGATTAAAAAATAAAACAAGAGCAGGTGAAAACTTCTGGGGGCAATGGATAGGCTGATGGTATTGATTATGGTGATAGTTTCACGGGTGTACACTTATCTCCAAACTCGTCAAGATATACACATGAAATATGTACAACTTTTTGTATGTTATTTATGCCTCATTAAAGTGGTTTAAAAAACAGAATCCAGAAAAACCTCATAGTGCCTTATTTTTGTACTTATCCTAGAACTAAAGAGAAAGTGAGATTTATTTTATTAAATGGTTAGAGAAAACACAGACCTTGGCCCCTTATGTAACGAAAGCTTTCAGTGCTTTCTCTGTGATAGGCCATAAAATTGTCCTTGACCAGCCTCATATTTTAAGAACTCAGCAGAAACAACTTCCTATGTGTAGATTATTCACTTTTAGAAGATTAAGGCACTGAATTTGAGATTCTAAAAGAAAACCAAGGCCAAGAACTTTTTTTTTAATTAACTCAGTTGTGAAGGATGACACATAAAAGTGCCCAATGGATACTGATGGAACTACCACCCTACCAAACAACAACAAAAATTTAAAGCAGAACCCTTGTATTTCTCATATTTCTCCCAGTTACTAACTGTTTCCACTTCCCCAAGGCTGTACATGGTGCTGATTTTGCACCCTAGAGTCTAGTGGTAACTATTTTTGAATTTTGTATAAATAGAATCATAAGTATTCTTTTGGGTCAGGCTTCTTTGGAACAATATTACGGTTTTGAGCTTCATGTGTATTGCTCATGTGGTTTAATTGCTTTCCTTGCTGTTATTCCACTACCACATAGTTTGCTTTCTTTCTGCTGTTGATGTGCATCAGATTATTTCCAGTTTGGGATATTAGGAATTATGTTTCTAGGAACATCCTTGGAAACATCTCTTGGTGCACGTGGACACACTTGGAGTAGCATTAATGGATCACAGGGTCTATCTACAGTTTGAAAAAATGCTGTCAAATTGTTTTCCAAAGTAGGTTTTTCAATATACTTTTTTTAAATAGACACACTGCAGTAACAATTCCTATTGTTTAATTGGCACATGATTGATATTCTCAATCTTTAAACTTTTGTTATTTCTAGTGGGTAGTTAGTGGCATCTCATTGTGGCTTTAATTTGCATTTTTCCAGTAACTAACATCAGTGAACACCTTTTCAAATTATTGGCCATTGGACATTCTTTACTAAAGTACCTATTCAAGTCTCTTGTCCATTTATCTTAACTGGGCTTTCTGTGTGTTTCTTAACGAGTTTTAGGAGTTCTTTACATTCTATGGTGTTGGTTCTCAGACTTTAGCCTACATGAGAATCACCCTCAAGGGTTTTTACAACACAGATTACTGGTCCCCACCATTAGAGTTTCTGACTCAGTAGATCTGGGGTGAGGCACAAAAATCTGATGTCTAACAAGTTCCCAGTTTATGCTATGCTGCTGGTCCAGGGACCACACTTTGAGAACCAATATTCTATAGTGTTTTAAGTGTAGCAGCAATAGATGTTTCTTATTAGTTTTGGACAAAGACATCTTAAAAAACAAAGACACAACCAAAAACCACGACCATTTAATACTGTTCAAGCCTGAGGCATAAGCTAATACCCTCCCCCTTCCTGGACTTGCTTAAACAGTAACTGCTTCAATCTGACTGAAACACACTGAAATCTGCTTAGAATATTTGGTACACCCAATTAACCAAGACAACCAGTTAATAATGAAAGTTATGAGCTCCTAATTTTTTTTATCTCAGGAGAACTCATTGGCTTTCGTCACTCAGGATGAGCCTCTAAGAAGAAAAGTACAGATCTCTGAATGGAGATAAAAAATTGTCATTTATTTCAACTGAATTTTGCTTCATTAAAAAATTCTATAAATGTTAAAACAAATGAAATAGAAACACGTTTATATGACAGCTTTTATCCTCTAAAGATCAAATAAACATACACACATTTCAAATATATCTAATGTATGAACAAACCTCATATTTATCACTGTTGTCATTTCAGTTGCCTAAAATACTAACCATGACTTATTAACAAATATCTTATTGTGTGTGGTTTATTCAACTGAACGGTAACCATATTTCTAAATACAAAGAGTTGAATAGCTACTACACTCAATGTGTTTTGGTAGTTAGCTTGTATGTGCTTTTTAAGGGTTCGTTCCATAAAACATCTGCTTCTCAAAAGCCTACCACACATCACGGCACATATATGTGTCCACGTGTGCATGTATATGCGATTTGAGGGTGGTTACACCTTATTCTGAGAGGTCATTCGAATCCACCTTAAACCATGACAGTAAATAAAACCTTTAGTAAAGCGAACTTAATATACCACAGCCACCACCATCAAGAAAAAGTGAAGACTCATAGTTCAAAAAAGTACACCAGGTCCCAGGAAGTTTTGTGGTTTGTTGATTCACTAATCAGAAACTCTGAAGAAACTGCTATTAGTGGTCCTGAGTAAACTAACCTGGACAGGCTCATGAAAATGAACCTTCTGGATGCATCCCGAGAACATACTGCAAAATTACGGTCAATGCTTTTCTCAGTTTGTCTCACCAAGTTAGGAAAGCCCATAAAATTTAGCAAGGATGTCAATAAAGGCCAAACCGAAGGCTTACAGTTTATAGAGGGTTAACCTTCCGTAGCCCAGAACTCCAGTAAGAATAATTCCACATATTTCAGGAATTACAGTTAGAGGTTTGGCATTTGTGGAAAGTATCACCACGCTGAGTCCAAAACTGCAACACAGTTACCATGTCAGAATCTCAAAAATCTAAAAAATGAGGGATGGTCACACTTGTGTCCTTCAGTATCAAATTACCTCCCACTTTGAGACAGTATTATAATTCCTTCTTTCTTTTTTAGAACATATGATAAAATATTGTTCTTCTACACTTTAACCATATATATTTTTGGTACGAATGTGCGGGGGGGGGGAGAGATTTGCCCTACTATGATGTCACTTAACTAAAGTATATTTTTTGTTTTGCCTGTTGATTTTATCTGTACTATTTTATAATAACTAGAGGCCTTTGGGGGAAATAATGGATCCCACTTATGAAAAAGAAAATGGTGAGACAAAATGGCAACTTCACACAGTCTTCAAGTAAATAGAATCCCTGATACCACTGGAAATTAACATGTAATTTTGAGGGTAGTAACACACACACACACAAACCCAAACCTGTGCCAATTTTGTCCTATTCCTTAAAAAGGAGCTTTGGCTCTGGAGTTTCTTAAGGCACAAAACCCGGTAGACACCTTTTGTTGGTGGCCTGCACCTCTGATTTGGATTTTTAAAAAACCAACAACATTTAAATAAAAATAAACCATTTTGTTAGAGCTTGATGTCACTGGATGAAGTCAGCGGGAAAATCCAAATGAACTAACATCATATATGTACAAATATTTGTTGATCGAGTATAAAATTACAATGCAGTTTACGTAGTGCAAAAACTATTAGAAAATGCCTCCGGAATAGGCGTGATCTTGGTAGAATCACAGTGCCGTCTCAAAAATAGTGAAGGCTGAGGGCTGTCCATTGGAAGTGTTCATTACCACATGGTTGGTCTGGGCGATATCTGGATAATTCCTTCTGAAGTATACCTGTTCAAAAAAAAATAGGCAAGCATAAAAAGAACATGTTTAAAAGTATTAAAGTCTTCCTTCCTATAACAGTGTGCAGTTTTATGTCCACTTCTTCCTGTGAAGCACAATTAAAAAACGGGGATGTATATATTCTATGGAGGAATTAGCCCCCCTAAAACCCTCAGCCGCGCTGTGCTGAATGCCAAACAACCTGTAGAGCCACTTTAGTTTTGATCACTCTGATGCACGGATATGTTTTATCACTACATTAAATTGATAAGCAAAATCATTTTACTGATTCAAAACCTGGAGATGAATTAAAAACAGGGCGACAAAGAGGCTGGGGAAATCTAGTGTCTGCACGAGGGTTTCTCATTTTCACACACAAAATGAGCACAATAGATTGGGATGTTAATATCAAGTTGTAATCCCTATATTTTATAAACTCTGATTGACAAGCATTGAAACGCAGGCGTGTATATATGAAATATCCTGGCGTTTAATTTGTGCGGCAAAGCAGTTATAGGGCCTATAGAAATGTGGTCTGTGGATAGTGGCCCACGATAATGAAAAGAGAAGCAAAAGCTTTCACAATGACTCAACCAAGCAACTTCTCTAAAATGTAAGATGATACCAAATAATAGGACAGTTCTTTGCCAAGCCTTTGAGTTCCTGAATTCTACCAATTTCTAGCTGAACTGGAAGAGATACAGGTTTCCTGATAAATGTATAATCAGAACATAAAGGAAATGAAATGCTGTCAAGTTTCTCTGTTCCACAATCATCAGTTTTTAGTAGCTGTATCGTATCTTGGTTCCCTGACAGATGCGCATAACAAAATGAAATAATGTCAAGACTTGTGAGCTCTTATCTCAAAATGTGTTTGGGTGAAAAAGGACTTCAAATGTAATTTTTTTTTTTTCAAAGAAGAATGTGAAAAGTTTTGTTTGAGTCTTTAAAACAGAAAATGTACCATCTATCTGAGGCTGACACATGTCATCAGCTGGGCCTCTTAGTCATATGATTCTGGATCGATTTTATAAAACCTGGCTCCGAATATATTTGTGGGTACTGTCAAACAAAGTTATCATTTGGAGATAATGGGCTTCACGTACAAAGACGAGACACCTACCTACATATTAAGTGTGTTTCCTTTTTCTCTCATTGCTTGCATACTTGTTACTCCAAAAACATCATTACATGTAAAACACTATACATTAAAATGTCACTTAAGGAGCAAATAAATTGTCCAATAATGCTTGGATGAAATCTGAAGCTATTTCCATTATAATGCAAGTATGCAAAAATAAGACTTTTTGGGGGGAGTAATTTCATATAATCTCCCTCCCCCACTTTTTTAAGCTAGCCATATTTTATGTGGTTATAGATTTATGCACTCCAAAAAAAGCTATTTCTTAGTGAAACTAAAAACAGCCAAAAGGTCAAATGGACATATACATCACTTTCTACTGCTTTATAATCTTCCCAGAACAAGCCAGTTCTTTCCCCATAACCCTCTCAATGTAATTCTTTACAAAGAAAATGTTATTAGCAATTTTTTAAACAAAATGGTCTTAGTTTCATGGTCTGAAATACTTTGTTGAAAACAAGCTTCCTGTGTACATAATCTTTGATTTGACCTTTCTTTTTTTCATCTGTTATCATGTTCTATGATATACTATGGATAACACTACAGGTGAGATAAAGCATCTTTTTGAACAGCACAGATGATGAAGGGGGAATTGAAATCTTTTTTTATTTCAGCATCTTGCGGGGGTGCAAATGTTTACGTCACATATATTGCCTTTGCGCGCCCAAATCAGAGCTTCAGGCATGTCCATCCCCCAGAGGGAATTGAAATGACTAAGCGATCTTTAGCAGGGTCATAGGCTAAGCCTGGGATAGAGAGGTCCAGTCTCAGCTCTCTCCTGAGACTCATTGCTGATCCTAGAAAAATTACCACCTTCCATGCTGGCTGCCTCATCTGTAGGACGAAATAACAATGACTTGCCTCATAGCAACTAATTAATGGCTACAAACTGAAGGTTGAAAACATGCCGAGTTAAGTGTTGGGTGTGATTTAGAGAAGTGGCCCCTTAGTACATGGAAAGTAGCAGCATCACCTGGCTTGAAAGAGGAAAACAAAGCATCTAGCAGTCCCTTTTGTGGATCTTTTGATTTTATCTTTACAGAACCCCAAAGCTGTGGTTGAGACAACTTTCACTGAGTGAATACGGTTTCCTGGGAGGCAGAAAGGTACAGTTGAAAGTTTACAGAAGTTGGAGCATCACCACATGCTAACTGGGGGCTTTGGGAAGTTACCTACGCTCTTCTGCCTCTGTTTCTTCATGTGTCAAAAGAGAGAGTAATGCCAGATCAGAGGGCTATGAAGCTTAAAAGAGACAATGCCAAAAGAGTGCTGGGAACCTTGTCCCTCTCCCTCCTCTTGGGTTTGGATCACTATAGCTCCTCAAATGTAGGTTAAAGCTAAGTTCGGTTTTTAAACTCCTGGCTCATTAACAAAGCCACCATAATGACATTAGATCTCAGTAAAGGCAACAGAGCAATAAAAGCTCCCTTGCATGAACAAAGGAGAGCAACTGGGCTTTATTTACATTGTATTCATAAGACACCGTGCAATGTGTTGAATTTTGGCTCAAGACTCTGTCATTGTCATTCTTACTGACCTGTATGGCCCTCGTTCAATCACAGTAACTCTCAAGGCCTCAAATTCACCATCTTTAAAGCAGGTATAATTTTGGTGTCCATAATTGGTATGTATATTGTCATGGTTAAGGAGTAATGGAGAGTTAGAAAGGACTTTAACTTTTAAGATAATAATGAATTTTCTCTCTCCTTATCCTTTCAGAAATGACAATGATCACCAAAGATACTGAGAAATAAAAACATAAATCCAATCTTTGATAAAATCAGGAGTCATCTGAAGTTCTTTATTACTTATGATTCCCATAGGCATCCTCTCCCTGTCTTGTCCTGGCCCGATTTGGATCCAGTTGCAACTGGAGCAGACTTTGGCACACAGGAGAGCTCAGTTCTTCAATTAACAGAACTCAAAGGTGTGTCAATAAGGAATCACACAGAAACATATTTACCTGAAGAATGTACATTGGTGAGGCCCTAGGAGAAGAGAGATTCTGAAATGTAGCACTGTAACTGTCTGTCCATCTCTGTAGGCTCAGGAGGAAGAAAGGCTAAACAAACAGGCATTCTCAATTTCTTTCTCTCTCCCTCTCCCTGGGTCATAAGGTACTTCTGTATTAAGCAGGGAGAATTTTCTTTAGCCTGAAACAATGCCCTAGAAACAACCACCCTTCAGCCATCTGGTCAAGGAAAAACTCTTTTGTTCATGGGTGAGGAGTAGGAATAATAACTTTTAAAAAGTGGTATAGGATCTGTAAAATATATGAACAAAAAGTAAGGAAAGGAATAAGATAAACACATGACAGATACTGAGCAGATGAAAATTATATTAAAAAAAATACATTCAAAGGAAATGTAGCAGAACAATCAACCTATACATAACAGAGATAGAAGAATACAGAAAAAAAACATGGCAAATACAACAGAAGATGCTGAAATATGAGTTGACAGTGGCCAAAATAAAATAGAAGAGAAAAATGAAAATATCAAAAAAATATTCTACAGAAGGAAGCACAAAGATTAGCCACTGCTGAAAAAACAGCATGAGACCTGGGGAACAAGACTGGGCAAGCATGCAAGTAACTGTAAATTAATAAAGAACTAAAAAGAATTACAGAGAAAAATAGTTTTATAAAATAGACAAAGGACGTACAACATATAAATGATGTATATTTGTGAAGAGGTCAATGCAATCAAATAAAAAAAAAATGTCAAAGATAAAAATTACACAAACTTCCAGAGACAAAGGAAAACTTGAGCCTTAAGTCCAAGAGCACACAAGCATGTGTCCTAGGAAAAACTAATGACCTCTTGGAGAAAAAAGATCAATTTAAGTCTAATGTTGCCTTAGACTTCTCCATATGAATAGACAACACTAGAAGACTTCAGAGCAAAGATTACAACATACTAAAGTGAAAGACAGTATGATCCAAGAATTTATAACCAGCAAATTTAAATTACAGAGGCAGAAGACAAAGATTTCAGACATGCAATAATCCTTCTTCTAGCTCCAATGAACCCTCCTTTAAGATGATGTAGAGCACTGTTTTGCAAACTTTTTTTCAGTCACTCACGATAATAAATACATTTCACTTTACATTGAGACTCAGAACACATCTACTAGCTATATCTGTATCTATATTGAAAAGAGTATCATGAAATATTTACTATTACTATAAAAGATACATTGTTCTGCTCCCTCCATCCCATCCCATTCTTTCCTATTTCACTTCTTCTAACACACTGGTCATAATGGCCTAAATGGATTTCTCAGATTCACTGAAGTTTTAAAATTACTAGATGATAAACTTTAGCTAAGAGATGGAGAAGGTATCATTTAAAACATTCAAGTAGAAGTTTAAGAATAATTGAGGGTTGAAAGCAAACAGTAGGAGAAAAACTAAACTAAAATTTGGTGGCAGAATGGAGACAGAGAAGTTTACTTGTACTTGTCATTGTTTATAATGGGGAGTAAATACTAATAAAGAAACAGAGCATTCAGAAGAAACTAAAAGAACACATAAAAACCATAAGCAAAAACCAAAAAAATCACCAATTATAAATTAAAAGATAAGGAAAAAACCACAAAAAACTGAAAGCATCAAACATGACAGTACTAAGATAAAACATACCTATAATCACAATGAATGTAAATGGACTAAACTCACCTGTTTAAAAAGGGCTAAGATTACATCGCAGAGCAAAACCTAACTAGATGCCATATCCAGTGACAAAACTTTGGATATTCAAAGACAAGCAAAGACATGCTGGGCAAATGAAAACAAAGTGAAAGCAGGGAACTCAATGTTAGTTTTGAATTGGCTTGTACTCAGGGCCAAGAACATTAAGTCAATCAAGGAAAGGCACATTAAAATGGTAGAAAATATAATTCATAGTAGAAATCCAAGAAATGAAAATCACAGCATCAAAATTTACCAAAAGAAAATGTCAGAACTATAAAGAGAAAACACGTACAGTATGACACTAATTCACCTTTCTAGACCCAAGTCATGTCAAATAGACTAATATAAATAAGAAAAGACCTGAATAATGTAATTAATAAAGCAGACCTAACTAAAACTTAGCAGACCTAACTCTATGCCTTAAACAGACAACACTCCATATTTTTAATGCCCAAAGAACAATGATCAAAAATTGCTTATATACTAGGAAACAAAAAAGTATTAATAAATTCCAAATGGGTAGATACAGTACAGACAACATTGCAATGAGTAAAACCGATGACTAAAATAGAAAAGAAACCCTATCACAAAATGTTTTTAAAAAAACCTCTCTTTTAAATAATTTCTAATCCCAAAAGAAAAATCAAAACCAAAATTGCAGAATATGTACATATAAAATGAACTATGATGAAAGCCACTATATATCAGAACCTATCGGATATAGTTAAAGCAGTATTCAGAGGAAAATTTGCAGTTTTAAAAATATTTATATTAATAAGGAAGAATGAATACAAATGCACTTAAGAAGTAAGCAACAACTAAATAAGCCAAAAAAGGGAGGAATGAATAAAGACAAAAGCAGAAATTATCAACTGCAAAACAGAATATAAGAACTTGTAAATAAATCTGACAGCTCATTCTTTGGGGGAAAAACATAAAAACATAATAGCTAGCTAATTTAATTGAAAGGTAAAACTGGAATATAGAGATTGGAGGATGTATACATATTGGGTAGCCATTAAACAATGAGAAAACTATATATACTACTACCATCTGAAACATAATATTAAATGAAATAAAGTAAAAAAATAGATAAAATTTGTGCTTAAAAAACAGAAAGGCCATATAAGCACATGTTCTTGTTTAGGCACTGAATATGATCAACAAAACTGTAAAAGGTAGTGTCAGGGCTCCATCCTGGTGAAGGAACTGCACGATGGGAGATAGGAATGGAAAAGAGACTTTTTACTTATAAAAGTTAAAAAAAACACCAAAACCGTATAGTTTTTTTTTTTCATTTTGTAGCATCAGTATGCATCACCTATTAAGCTATTAAAAATAATTTTGGACTGGGTGCAGTGGCTCACATCTGTAATTCTAGCACTCTGGGAGGCCAAGGTGGGACGATTGCTTGAGCTCAGGAGTTTGAGACTCACCTGAGCAAGAACAAGACCCTATCTCTATTAAAAATAGAAAAAGTAGCCAGTGTGGTGGCATGTGCCTGTAGTCCCAGCTACTTGGGAGGCTGAGGCAGAAGGATTGATTGAGCCCAGGAGTTTGAGGTTGGTGTGAGCTAAGAAGATGCCACTGCACTTTAGTGTGGGTGACAGAGCAAGACCCTGTCTCAAACCCCCCCCTCCAATTTTTTTTTAAATTATTTAGAGTCTCTAAAGCTACTTAGAAGAACTTTGGATACTTCTTTTGTTATTATTGGGAGTAAGGGTCCACTCTATAGCCTTTTAAAAAATAATCACACTTTTATCATCAATAATTAGAATCTGCTCACATCTGCAGAACACTTTATAGTCTTGAAAGCACTTGGACATATACGACCTCATCTAAAACCTGTGGCTGTGAAGAAGCCGGGGCACTTCCACAGTCCCTGCACTACACACGAGGACCCAGAGCCTCAGAGACCCTGGGTGCCTTATACGAGGCTACTCTTGCACCTGCCCAAACAGGGCCAGCTTTCTAGAACCTCGGATGTCAGGATTTCATAACTTTCGAGTCACATCTGGCTATTTCACAGGTTGCTATGTTCTGTTATAATTAGGAACAAAGGAACGTTAAAAACCTCAATTAAGTCTGCTTTATCAGGGAAGGGCCTTTGTTATGGGCCCTTGTTATGGGCTGAATTGTGTGTCCTCCCCAAGTTCCAAAGTTGCAACCCTAAACCCCAGCTCCTCAGACTGTGACTGTATCTAGAGACAGGGTCTTTAAGGACGATTAAATTAAAATGAGGTCTTTAGAGTGGGCCCTAATCCAGTATGACTGGTGTCCTTAGAAGAAGAGGCAGTCAGGACATAGACACACATAGAGGAAGGACCATGTGAACACACAGCTGGAAGGTGGCCTTCTACAAGCCAAGGCAAGAGTCCCCAGAGACACTCAACCCTGCTCCTATCTTGATCTTGGACTTCTAGCCTCCAGAACTGTGGGAAAATAAACTTCTGCTGTTTAATAAGCCACCTACTCTGTGGGATTTTGTTAGGGCAGCCTGAGCAAACCAGCGTGCCCTTCCCTTCAGCTTTCCGTATCTGTAAAGTACTTTCTCATGAGTCATCTCGAAAGGTCAGTCAAGAGTGATTCAGCTTGCCTGCTCTGTTTTCGGAAAAGCAACTACGTGGTCAAGAATACGTGACTTGGAAGTACCTTTCCCCAGATGTTGAGTTTTCTTTTCAAACGAATGAATTCTAATCTGTTTGGAGTGAAAAGCTTGTTGATTTAGACTAATCCGCACGGTGTTACAGTTCTGAATGATGCATTGGTATCTGATGTTTGTACATTTAAAAGGTTGACAATCTGACAGCTTGTTCTCCTAAGAGGACCAAGTGTATGTAGAAATAATGTCAAGAAGATATTCAACTCGGACGAGAGTCAAGATATGTATTTCCTTAAGCCTTTCTGTAGAGGTGACCTGAGGCAGCGGTGAGGCAGGAATGAAATCCAAGAGGGATGTTCTGCTACTGTGTAAATTTGGGTGACTGGCCTCACCTTAGATAGCAAATGAAACAAGGAGCAGTGTTTTCAAACACAACACAGAACGCAGTGACCAGGACAACGCGCCGGCCTCACCCAGCCATCTGCCTTCTGTTCCCCACTGACCAGCTCTGTGACAACATTATGAGAACCCTTGACCCAATAGCCTCATCAATACAAATTTTAAAAAAGTTCTGTGAGAATGAAGTGGAATCATGCATACAAGAACTATGTAAAATAAGAACAACTACACAAATGTCAGTTATCATTAACATTATTGAATTAGATGAAAGATTATGAGACCAGGAATCACGTAGTATCTAATTCTATGACCTATGTGCTTTTCTGCATGTTATGGTACACCTGAAGCAAAACAACGGAAAGAGAAGGTTTGTAACACTGTCTCTGCTACAAATGAGCCTAACACTGGGCCACCAAACCTCGTGGGACCTTAGTTTCCTCATCTGTAAAACAAGGGTGTTGAGCCATAGTGTTTTACGTTAGCTGGAGCTATCTAAAAATTCAACGATCATCTTCTTACTCAATGCCTCGATAATACATAACATGGTTTCAAAATGGGGACTTTGGCATGTAGGTGGGGACCCATTACTTTGATGTGAAACGCCTGGGGTGTCAAAGAACAAAAAGTGTTTCCCAGGTTCCTGGCTGTTTTGTGACTAGATTATACAGGGAATGCCAAATGATTGATCAGGTTTTATGAGGGAAGCTTTGGGGAGATAATCTAGAAGATAAGAAAGTACTGTATAATTTCAGGCATGAAAAAAATGAATGTAGTGCTTCAAGTACAGCTTCTCTGCTCATTAATGCAGGATGGAATTCTCTTATGGGACGTTCAGAAAACAGATTCTGCTCTCCCTGAACCCAGGATTGAATCTGGACTCTGCCAATTACTCTGCTAGCTATGAGGTCCTGGGCAATTCCCTTCCTCTCTCTAAGCCTCAGCCTCTTAAACAGGCATAATGAGAAGAGAACCTTTATCACAGCACAGGGCATGGCGCATAAGTGTCAAAGTCTCATCATCATCATCATCATCATCCTTCTCATCATCGTCAATGACTCAACGTATAAATCTCTGCTCGTCTCTATTCTTTGGTTCATGTCATTGATGACTGGGGCATGTCTAACACGTCTGTTAGTACCTGGCATAAGCCTGTGCACACGCGGTTCTGAGGGTGCAAGTGGGAATCAAAGAAATATCCTACAGACGGAGGAAAGCACAGCTCCTCATTTCTAAGGAGGAATGGGATGAAACAGTGACAGAAGGGAAACCAGGCTGCATTTTAGATAATCTTTCATGCAGAAGGACTGTTAAATACTGAAATATTTCTTACTCTGTTATCTTTACTAGATATTTAAAAGATTACACAAAACCACCAATGTTCTTCTCCCCATGGTGTTGAAAATCTGGGAAACACACAGAAAGGAATGAAAAAGGAAACCACACCCATAATATACTGCCTAGAGATGAGCAGTTTTGATAGAGAGTGTCACACCAGGTACCCCTGGAAGTCCCATTCCACCCTAAGCCATGCATATCAAGTGGCAAGAACACCAGACTTTCCTTCCTTCCCCTCCATCCTTCCATCAGTACAACTCCTACCTCATAGAATCATAAGAAAGACATACAGGTGACCATGTGACATTGGCTAACACACTTAACCCAAACTGCAGTTATTGTACCTGTAGAATGAGACAGTCCTACATCACCGCTGTGAGAAAGACAGCACATAAACTCAATGTCTTTGATGTTGTGTAAACCTTCAAGCACTATTCAGACTATAGCTCTAAGGCATTACACATTCTTGATTTGTCCTGATAACAATTTCATCTTCTAGAAGGTAGAGGAAGCATAAGAGGGGTAGTTAGACCTCATTCTAAACAACAAAGAATTCAGGAAAAACCTAGGTAGAAAGTGACAGCCTCATATAAGGAGGTTTCTTTACAAATCATATAACAAAACTCAAAAGCAATCTACACGTTTCCCTGGTAGATCTTTCTAGAACAGATAAATATTCCACATTATTTTTCATAAACCCTCAAATTTCCTACGTGTACCTTTGACAGCATTTTCATCTCAAATGTGCTAAACTCTCATAAGAATGAAATGCAACAGGTCTGCAAAATACAGGTATGATGTGCCGTATGCCATTGTATACGAGAATCTGAACCCACAGAGTCTAAACGTGCAAACTCCTGTCTGCAGTCTCTCTCCCTCTTAGGCACACCTGCTTGCACATGTGCGCGTGCGCACACTCCACCCCCACCTGCTTCTGCAGACGCTTCGCAGACCTGACTTCAGCCCGGGACGTATTGTTAAGGCCCAGTTACCAAGCATTGGCTCTGAAGGCTTATAATTGAAAAGGGCGCACAGTGCTCGTTACCATACCCATGGTGCCAAATTGTGCGGAGTGAGTTGTTGAGACAAACTTTAATTACAACTCCTGGGAGCGCGCTCACCTGTTTTGCTGTTTCAGTGAGGGCCGTGGCTTCTGCCTTGCCCAGTTGTTGCACCATCTTGTAAAATAGGCTCTCTTTATTTTGCAGCAAAACATATGGCTCATCATATTCTTTCAGTCTTCCTGAATCCAAAACCTGTTAATCAGCAGAAAGAAACCCCATTGAAACACAATGTTTTGCAGTAACATATTATAACTCAGACAATATTTCGGAAAAGGCCAGGGGCAGGGAGAATACAGACAATCTATTTGGGTGGTAGGCCTGGATGGTGTTTAAACGGTTTGATTACCCTGTGTTCCAAAGCAAACAAAGGCCTAACCTGACCTTTTATTATTATAATGTTACAGGAAAGGAAGAAAATGAAAGTTTTAGACTATTATTATGGGCATTTGGCAGGCCTGCGGCATTTTATAATATGCCGAGGGCATTTTGGGTTATTATCATCAGTAGGTGCTTTTAACTCTCAGACTCTAAGCTTTGAGGGCTATTTATACATATATTCAGAGTCAAAAACGTCTTGATTTAAGAAAATCAAACTCCATTTATCTAAAAGGTAGGGTGACGTCATAAAAACCAGATGGCAAAGACCTGATGGCAAATTAATAGCCAAGCAGGTTCGATGTTGTCTGAGCGATATCTGGAAAAGAATTAAATGCTTCTGGAATTTCTGCAGGGTCCTAGAATATGTCAGCTGCTAAGAGGGGCTGAAGCCTCCACAGCGCGGTTAAGGTGCATCCCAAAGTAGGTGCTGGGTGTAGTTTATCATCCCAAGACTGAAAGGCTGGCCAAAAGAGCTGCCACCTAAGCAGCTTTAGCATGATTGCTCTCTGCACAGAAGAAATCTCTAGAAATCCAATTTTCCCTTTGGATAAGACTAAAGAAGCAATTAAGAAATTGAGCTCCAAATACCGGTGATCATGGGCCCACACGGCACACGGGGGCAGCCTAACCTGCTTTTGCAGAGGGTCTGAATACCTGTTTTCACAATCGCCTTTCCTTGCTTCTTTCTTTCTTTAGCTGCCTGCCTTGAGCCATTTTATTGCTCATTAATACGTCCACTGGAAATTGAAAGGGAGAGAAAGGGGCTCTTAACTCTGCATTTCGACTTATTAGTGGCTTTGGTTAATGGTTTCAGAGGGAAGAAAGAGTCTGAAACAATTGGCCCAAATGACGTACCTAGGAAAATAGTTCTGATGTTAAGTGGTACTTAGTTCTTCATTTAGGCTGTATTTAGAGTACATTTATCTTAAGAGACTATGCTGAAACCCTAAGCAGGACACAGGTTGTTTTTCTACATCTAGATATTGCAGTTAATTCTGCCCCATGGTATTTAATCAGACACATTTATTAAGTCTCATAAAGGGCATTTTCCTGTTAATCTTTTGTTTACCACTGTGAATCGCTGCTAAGGGAAGCTTTCTCAAAAGAGTTCAAGAATAATTGAATCTGTCACATCCACATAATAATTAAAATGTCCTATAATTTGGCATGCCAATTTAGGTGCCCCGAATGTGTAATTTTACTTAAGCATAGCATTATAAGGCATAACCACTCCTCCTGACGTTGGAGGGGAAAAAAATGCAATTTTAAAATACAGGTCTCTCTCATGCTAACAATTAAGTAAATAAGTGAATCAAATTTATAAAATGTGAACGTCTAGTCTGCAGAAGCAACAAGTAAACATTTAAAACCTCAGATACGGTAGAGAGTGAGTTCCTTGACTATAAAGATTTTACATAGCTTTGAATGGAGAAAAGTACTTCTAGTATTTTGTCCTTGTCCAACTTTCTATGAAATCTATTCATATTTGAGTGACCAGTAAATCTTTCTAATTTCCCTTATATTGTCTGAAAACACATGAATGCCACTGACCAGTTCTCAGAATTGACCAGAATCTAAAAGGGCAGAGCCAGAAAAAAAATTAATGCTTTCAAAAAGCAATAGCATTAACAATATAAACCATAGAAAGATCGTTTTGGTCAAAATATTTTAAGCCTTACACATATTAACAATTTAACGACTGCATTTTATTTTTTTAGGAAACTTGTCAATCTTAGGGGTGACAGAACTGTGATCATTTGTCTTAATGCTTGATAATTTATTAGACCTTACATTTTAACTTCTGTAAGGTAATATTTTTAAAATGTAAAATAAAACAGACCTCTTTAATTCTGTTTTAGTATGCATTAAAACAAAATACAGTATCTTAAAATGAACTGGAATATTATAGCCCCAAATGGATCCACAAGGTTTGAGAGGTAGTGCACGCCCAGGCACAGAAATACAACGTAACAAAGAATATGGCTACCATAAGAGCAACAGAATCACCCTGTAAATAACGTATCAGTTTTTGAACTTGAAAAGGAGAATTGAAAAATGGCTATGGGTTGAACATTCTCTGCTTTTACTGTGATCACCATTAACTCTCAAAGCAGAGTAGACAACAAGGCAGATCATTTCCTTCATCCCTTCCATCCATTCCTCTGATGTTAAGTGAGTACCTATAACCAAAGCACTGTTTTAGGAATGAGAGATTCAAAGACGAGCAAGAAACAGTCGGTCAAGATGCAGACAACAGCCAGAGATAAAGACTTAAGTGCAGACAAGTTAAACAAGTGGGCCCAGGCTGCATAAATCAGGAGGTAGCAGAGGTAGGATTTGAACCAAGGTCCGAACATGCCTTCCTCTCCAGCTTAGTCCCAGATATACACTATTAGTTTATTTATTATCAGAAGTAAAATAAGGGTGATGAGAATGTTAAACATGTACTTTTCTAAGATACCTTTTTATTTGGATAATATATTGACTCTGCATAATTTAAGAAAATATGCCTGTAAAAAATAAACATTCCCCTGTCCTTGTCCCACTGCAATTTTATTATACTCAGGACTCAGAATTATTTACTGTGTTCCTGGTATATACTCACAGAAAAAGAAAGCCAACTTGATTAAACTCTGAGGATTAATAAAGAACAAGTAACATGTGGCCAAAACACACTGGGTGGAAATTTAAGTGACTTTTCAAGAATTCCTGAATTTTCTCAGCACACATTTCTCGCACACTTGTTATTATACATTCATGCTATCATGCTAGACGCTGGGGAAGAGGCAAAGATAGCTAAGTCCCAGTCCCTGTCTTCTGGAAGCCTATACTCAAAGATGAGAGAGAAGAAAATATTCAAGGGACTCTAATCCAAGAAAAAAGGCAAAAGCAGCAGGAGTTTAGCAGCAGCAGAAGTCACCTCTGGCCAGAGGTTCTGAGCAGGAGCTTCTGGGAGGTGAGCAGCAAACAAGGAGGGCCTTGAGCAATGGACACGCTTGCACCTGTAGAAATTAGGGTGGAGGACAGTGGTCATCCCAGACTTGAGAATGACAGGGGACAAGATGACTGGTGGCAAGCCTGGCCCCTCCTCAAGGACAGGGTTACGTGGCTTCCCTTGTTCACTGGTGCATCTCTAGAGCCAGGGGCTGTACACGACAGGTTAGCAGGCACCCAGTGCATAGTGGCTAAAAGTTAAACGCAAAGGAAACTAAATCCAGGGTGTGACTGGGTGACTTTCCTAACTGGAGCAGTCAGGTAAGGCTACAGGGTGCGACCAGGAGACAAAGGGATCCGGCTGGCTTTGGGAAACAGATGGGCAGGGGAGCACAGGGATTATAGGATTAAGGTATAGGCTTGGAGGACGGACCACATGCCTCCAGGTAATGGCTATGGGCAAGAGAGGGAGGAAAAGTGAGGAAGAGAGAGAGCAGGCACGAGCGTCCAGGCTTGAGACACATTTTTATCAAATATTGGAAAAGAGAAAAGAAGAGGAGGAATGGTCAGGTGCTATCAGACACAATTGAGGATGCTCGTGGAAAAAAATGCCAGGAGTAGAATTTTACCTATTTCTACAGGCTGAACTTCCGTTATCCAAAAAGCTTGAGAGGTTTCAGATTTTGGAATATCTGCATTATATATACTTACCAATCCATTATCCTTAATTAAAAAATCTGAAATGCTCCAATGAGCATCTCTTGTGAGTGTCATTGTCAAAGCTAAAAACGTTTTAGATTTTGGAGCACTACAGATTTCAGATTAGGGATATGCAACTTATATTTACTGATTTGATCAGAGATCCCAGATCTTTTAGGACAACTAAAAAGATAAAGTAGGCCGGGCGCGGTGGCTCACACCTGTAATCCTAGCACTCTGGGAGGTCAAGGCAGGCGGATTGCTCGAGGTCAGGAGTTCGAAACCAGCCTGAGCAAGAGCGAGACCCAGTCTCTACTATAAATAGAAAGAAATTAATTGGCCAACCAATATATAAGGAAAAAAATTAGCTGGGCATGGTGGCGCATGCCTGTAGTACTAGCCACTTGGGAGGCTGAGGCAACAGGATTGCTTGAACCCAGGAGTTTGAGGTTGCTGTGAGCTAGGCTGATGGCACGGTACTCACTCTAGCCTGGGCTAGTTCGTGCCTTCTACTTTCATATTAGTTATTTTTCCTCCTGAACATTTCAATTAAATCTCTCAGCACATTTTTGAAGTAGAATTTTCTGTTCTTTCTGAATTGTTCTAATTGTGGCCAGTGTAGGTTTATTAAGGAAGAGTTCCACGAAGGTGAAAACAAGAATTTAAATAAAAGTCAAGTGAGTTTTTATGGGTGCTTTTCCAGCTGGGTATGTTATAACAGTTTCTAGTTTTGTTCTCTCTGGGGAAACTACTACAAAGCGATTGGAGTTTAGAAAGAAAGGCAAAGATTCTAAACCCATGAGACTGCTTATAAAGAGAAGAGCTACAATCCATGATTCTCAGCCTTGGTTTGGGTTCTCCAGAATTCATTCCCAAAGAATTCAGAAATGCAGATTCTCTTAATTGTCATTTGCCCATGCTACTAGGGAGAATCCGGAGTGTTGTAATGACCAGCGTGTGCAGGGATTGGAGGAAAAGGCTACACTACTGGCCAAAAGTGACAAGTAACCAGCTAAGCCTAAAAACCACAGGGAAGAAGACACAATCTGTAATGTGGATATATTGGTGAGTATTAAGAGAAAGAGGATTTCTAATTTATCTCTCTTGCTCTACTGTTTTGTGGGAATTGGGCAAATGAGGAAGATTACATTAGCTGTCATTATGACTACACCATGTTTAATACAGTTAAAATTGAGAAAACATCTTTATAAAACTGAATTCTAAGCCTACGACATTAATGGCACTTAATGAACCAAAACTGGGTAAATCCCTTTGGAGAGCCAATGTATAAACAAAGCTGTTAATTAGGTCACAGTTGTTTCTCAACAAGCCTTTTGTTTGACTTCCAGTAAACAAAACCATATCCATCCCGTCTTTGTGGAGAAGTATTCACCAGTGCAACAAAATGTAATTATTACACCTTAAGCGCTCCCAATTACACGACTTTCTGATGACAGCACTGGCGGTTATACCCATCATTAGCACCTGTCACTTCCCCTGCCACTCCCCGAGCCTGGCCGCTGCCCTCCGGAGCATTAGGCTTGGCAGCTGATTCACTTGTCTTTATGTCCTCAAAGCTTTCAGAATACCAGAACAGAAAATCCCTGGTTTTCTGGAAAGGAAGTAGGTATTCCTACAGCAAGCGAGAAAGGAATATTGCTTCAAAAATCAAAGGTTTAAGAAAGAACATTATGCATGGTGTTTTGCTGAATTGAAAGCCAGCTGATTATCAGAAGCTCTAGAATACAACAGAAATGTCAACCAGAGTGGAAGAGAGCACAGAGGCCAACTGCCTATCTCCGAAGCTATGAAACGCATGAGGTTGAATCCTTCCATTCCCTATCAAGAGAAATTAGAAACTGTCATCAAAAGGAATTCAGAGCTCATAATAAGATTCATTATTTCATATATATATATAGACACACACACATATATATATATATATGTGTGTGTGTCTATATATATATATAAAAATCAAAACAAGTCAGCAAGAAAACCCAGCTCAAGTGGCCAAGTTTACATCTTCTGGTAGGACTTCCTTGTGACATGCCTGAGTTGATGACCTTGTAGCCAGGGACCCCTAAATTGAAGATCTCTCAAAACTGGAGTTGGGAGAAGGGAGGGACAGTTGTATGGTGAAATGCAAGGCCATCTCAGCAGTCACGTGCTCCAAGAGAACTCTTACCTCTTCCTTGTCCAAATCGACCTCTCCCTTGGTTTTCCCCATTCATCCCCATGCTCAGGCCCCAACTCTAGAAACTGGCACGGACTCCTCTCTCCTCTGTCATATTCCACATACAATCCATCAGACAGTCCAGCGGCTCTATTTTACTAGTCACCATCTCCACTGTGTGCACCTAGTCTAAGCCACCAACATGTAGCGGGGAGAGAAGGCACACAAGCAAGAGCGTGAACGCCGTGGTTGAAGACCTCAAGGATGAGGTCTGTGGCTTTTGCTATAAAGGAAAGGGGGAGAGCAGAGTGGAACAAGGATAGAAAGACAGGGAAGGGATCACTGTAAATTGCTTTGTAAAGTTATGCTAAGAGTTTAGATAAAGACACTAATAAAGAGAGAAAAAAATGGAAGTTTTCAAGATCTACCTGGAAGTATTATATGCAAAGCATCCAGCCAATAGACACATTTCAATAACGGCAACAATGCTGATGGGTCAAGGGGATGCTCGTGAACAAACTAGAGGTTCATGTCTGTGGGTCAAATACTGATTGATCAGTTTTAGGAGCAACAAGCTGCCAAACCTGCCAAATTCTGTCCTTCTATGCTGTCTTCCTAACCAATCATACATTCCAAAAGTTGACAGTGTTTCCAAGCATTTGATAATAAAAGGAAGTCACTATCATCAATGTTGTAATACCAAAACCCAAGAAGTCTATAGGTGCATTTAGGAGCAAAGAATTTGTTTCGAACAAGCTGCCAGATCAGCTGGGGATCAAACCATCCTTGTGCTGATGCAGCCAAAGCTTGGCAAAGTGCTTCAAGCAAGGAAATTTTAGGGCACCATTCACTTACTGTGAAAGCAGAATGCCTTGGGGACAGTCTGCAAGATGCAATTCTGACAGACAAAAACAAAACATGATGGGTAAAAAGTAGAAATCAAAGCACAGGAGACTTTTCTGGGTGGCCTTGGACTCACCCAATTCTTGCTTATAGTTCTCCAAAATAATTGTAGACGGTGCTGGAATGCAATTTCCTGAGGCAGGGAGGAACTGCCTGACATAGCTGGGCCTTGTTCCCCTCTCTCCTGGAAGCAGGATGACCCTCTAAGCTTTGCCTAGTGAGTCATGTTGCTCCTAAGGTATACAACACAGGCAGGCTGCCTTGTGAGGTCCCTCCACTATGGTGAGAGTGGGGCACTTACAGTTAGTCTCTCTCTGCCCTGGGCAGCTTCCTTGAGCCCCAGGGGACCAGCTCACAAAGGATCCTAAACTCCTTTTGTCCCTTGCTGCATATCTACACATATAAAAACCACTTCATGTAACTTATTGCAAGTGGGTGTGTTCTGTCTCACCAGGCTCAGGCATTGCTGACACTGCAGCCCAGGATGTGGTGGGTGGAAACGCCTGGCTCCTATTCCTGGGGATTGGCATGATGATGACCCCTGCTACCCTCCACACAGTGACAGCCCTCCCTCAGCATCCACAAGATGGACGAAAATCAGCCCCGTGCCGCAGGCTTGGGTCAGTGTGAAAATAACTCACGTTCCTTTAAATTTATTTGTAGCCAAAGGTTTTTCCTTTGAGAGGTGTTTCCCTCATCATGTCATAAAGCCACATCCTAAGATATATTGAACCTGAGCAAGCAACAAGAGGAAAGGAGAAGGGAGGGTGGGAGGAGACAATGAGAAGGAGGAGGAAGAAAGGAAAAAAAGAGGAAAGAAATATTTGAAAATATTATAAATCTAAGATACAACTCGTGCTACAGAGTCAGTCCCTTAATCCAAAATTAAGCCTTTCATTTAAACTGCCAGGAGGTTGTTAGATAAGGCTGCAGAATTTCTCAGCTGTTGGGATGTTCTTGGATGTTCCCAAGAAAGAAAGAAAGAAAAAGAAGAGGGGAAGGGAGGACGAAAATAAAGAAGGAAAGACTGAATTACCAAGGCAGAAAGAACTAATCAAACCTAGAAGGAAGGTGCTGCACAAATATTCTTACACTGAAACTTGCAGCCTTATCATGGGTACAGCTACCAGATCCCCCTTCCACACCCTGCAGTGCTGGGGTAATCTCAGGGTCTGCATGGCCGGTTGGCCCTGTTAGGTTCTGCCTAAGCAGGGAGCACTCGTAAGGGACTGACTGCAGGACACGGGCAAATGCCCTTCCTAGTTTCTCCTAGTCCAGCATCACCCCGGCGTCCAGACTCCAACTTCCATTCTCACGTCTGGAACCAGCCTCATCTCTCGCTACTTCACAGATACGACTGCAGCTGGGCAGCGGCCTCTCGTTGGAAGTCTAGGCCCCAACTCTCGGCAGCCTCTGCTTCGAGTTCTTAGGTCTGGAGATCTGTCCCAGCTGCTTCCTGAAATTGTTACCTTGGTGCTTCCCTTCACTCTCCCGGCCCTCCAAGTCTTATGTAATAAACTTCCCATGTTCAATCCTTTCTGTTGGAATCATCTCTTCTTGTGAATAGGTCCCTTCTGAAAATAACTTGTTAAGGACATTCTCAAAAATTCCCCTTGGAAAGCACATCTTCTGAACAGCCCAACAGCTGAGAAATTCTGCAACCTTACCCAACAACCTCCTGGCGGTTTAAATGAAAGGCTTAACTTTGGATTAAGGGACTCCAATGCGCAGAAACAACTGTGACTGGCTCTGTAGAATGACGCTTAGCATCACGAGTTGTATCTGAGATCTGGAATATGTTCAAATATTTGGAATACTGGCCATGTAAAGAAAATGACAATTAAAAACAAACCTTTAATATTAAAAATATGAAAAGAGATATGCCAGGTATATTATTTAATAACAGCAGTGAATGTATAGTTAAGTTATTGATGAGAATGAGAGGAAAAATTAATGGAAAATAACTTATTGGGGGTTTCTATCAAGTTTTACAAGAATAAGTTGAAAAACTGAACATAAATGGAAGCAACTGGAATTGCACAGGTACAGGACTCACCATTATCTTGTCACTGTCAATAATGGTGTTCAGTCTGTGCGCGATGGTTAGCACGGTGCAATGGGCAAACTTCTCCCGGATTTTTTTTTGTATTAATTCATCAGTTCTACAATCAGAGAAGCTTAATTCAGTAAAGATGGCAAAAGTAGACTTAAAAGATCTACCACACAATGGGGATCTTTAAAAAAAATCATAAACAGATTATATATTTTAATAATCTTTTAAAAATTAACATTTTAAAACATAACCTTATTCTTAAAAAACTAAACACAAAAAGTCTACTATGAAACTATTTTTTTTTAAATAAAGCAATGGAAACTATCTTTCCTCCAAATTGCTTAGACTATTAGGAATAGAATTTAGGAATCTAGCTCTCTAAGGATGCTTAATAATGTCACTGACATTGTAAAACTTTTTGGTTTCTGTCTCTGGTTATAAGAAGTAATATCATCAAGGTATCTTTGGGGAAAACAGAACACTTAGAAACATTTCTCAGCATCCTTAAATGTTTCTCACTGACCACATTTAAAATTTGGATCCAGTGTTACACGGACATCAGCTCCGTACCTTGGATCCACATTGGCTGTTGCTTCATCAATAATCAATATCCGATTTTTCCTGAGAATTGCCCTGGCAAGGCACACCAGTTGTCTCTGTCCAACACTGAAATTGGATCCCGATTCTGCTAATTCAGTATCCATTTTACCAGGAAGATCTTCAATGGCTTCTTTAAGCTGTACCTGTAGATACAGAAAGAAGAATGATATTTTCTTAAACTACTACTAGACATGCCGTTTAGACCTTAGAATGTCTACTACTACTAGTAGACATGCCGTTTAGACCTTAGAATTTTCAAGTCCTTTCTCTCAGAAGATGTATCTTACTTGTGCAACCACTTGTGGTCCATTATTTCTAGATAATGTTCAATGAGAAAAATGGCAGAGCCAACTCAGAATAAAAAAAATATTCTAACCGAGAACAAAACCAAGATTCTGCTTTGTCACCATCAATAAGCACTGTCTGCCCATGCTGGGTCATGTGTTAACACTGTCTGTGCCAATTTAATTAAGAAATACACAGTACGCACAATACACTGTAGATAAAATTAGCCTGTAGGTAAAATATGAAAATATAAAATATGTTCCTTCTTAACTATTAGCTAAAAGACTAATTATGGGAATTTATAGGGACAGAAGCAGAGTGGCAGCTGCCCAGAGGCTAGAGGATTAACTGTACATGGACACCAAGACATTTCTTGGGCTGATAGAAATGTTCTGACACTGAAATGCTGGGATGATTGTACAACTCTACAAACTGACCAAAATCACTGAATCACTGAAAATAAGGAGATTATATTCTGGTATGTAAATTATACCTCAATACAGTTAGCGAAAAAAATCATCTCTATGTGCAACATTGGAACTCCTGACACATGGCATCTACCAAGAACCCCTCTTAGTGAGTTAAGAAGACTCTCGAAAAATAAAGCTCTTGGCCAGGCATGGTGGCTCACTCCTGTAAGCCTAGCACTCTGGGAGGCCAAGGCAGGAGGATCGCTTGATGTCAAGAGTTCAAGACCAGCCTGAGCATGAGTGAGACCCTGTCTCTACTAAAGATAGAAACAATTAGCCAGGCCCGGCACGGTGGCTCACGCCTATAATCCTAGCACTCTGGGAGGCCGAGGCGGGTGGATTGCTCTAGGTCAGGAGTTCGAAACCAGCCTGAGTAAGAGCGGGACCCCCGTCTCTACTATAAATAAAAAAGAAATTAATTGGCCAACTAATATATATGGAAAAAAATCAGCCGGGCATGGTGGCGCATGCCTGTAGTCTCAGCCACTCGGGAGGCTGAGGCAGCAGGATTGCTTGAGCCCAGGAGTTTGAGGTTGCTGTGAGCTAGGCTGATGGCACGGTACTCACTCTAGCCTGGGCAACAAAGCGAGACCCTGTCTCAAAAAAACAAACAAACAAAAAAAAAACCAAACAAACAATTAGCCAGGCGTGGTGGCACATGCCTATAAAACCCAGCTACTCAGGAGGCTGAGGAAGAAGAACTGGCTGAGTCCAGGAGTTTGAGGTTGATGTGAGCTAGGCTGATGCCACAGCACTCTATCCCAGGTGACAGAGTGGGACTCTGTCTCAAAAAAATAAATATAAAATAAAATAAAATAAAATAAAATAAAGTTCTTTCTCCTAATGTAGCTTCTGTAGAAAAAGTATCTTTACGGTTGAGTCAAATTTTCCAAAGTATATTTTGCATAGGAATTAGTACACTAAAGGGAAAGTTAAAAGAGAATATTACTGCAGGAAGTGTGGTTCTCTAAGGATATACTCTTATAGGCACTTTACCATTTTGGAAAGTTTTTATCAAATGTAAAAATTAAAAAAGTAAAATCTCAATTAACAGGAAAATGTACCCAATGGTGTTAAGAAATCTAGAGCCTATTTGGTGAAGGTTCTTTCCAAATTTAATCCCATAGTGCTAAGGCAGTAAAATGCATTACTTCAATCTTACACGTTTTACAGTGAATGAAAACTCATGAAAAACAGGACACAATGTAACATCTCCTTGCCCCAAGACTATGGGGATAGTGTTTATATTAATTATCATAATATTGTAGTTACAAGATCTGAGATTACATTGGATGGAGATTCACCTCAATGAATATTTGTTTTGGAGAAATTTTATAGGATAAGAGTCAAACACAGGCTATATTTGAGAGCTGTAGAAGAACAAAGAGTCAAGACACCTCAAATGAAGAGATCAGCAGATTGATGAGCAATAGCTGCGAAGCAGGTACACAGAATTACAATGTCAAACAACAAAACACTAAGGGTAAACAGGAAACATTGTCATGGCACCCTAAATATTTAAGTATTTCTACGAATGTGAGCTTGAGTTGCACTCATGATGGAAGTCCAAACAGGAATTCTGAGTTAGAATTAAATAAGGTATTGGTATTTAGCATAAGCATGCAAGGTAGGATGTTATACAAAATCTCAAGTGTAAGCTTTGGATTATGGTGTAAGACTCTGTACCAAAAATTATAGAAAATAGGATATCAGCTTAGTTAAGCCCTCTCTAATTATCAATACAAGGAAGAGAACATAAAAGTACTCTTTTAAGGACACATATTCATGGATCTATACCCCAGATGACTGAAATTTGTCAAAAAGCTAAGTGTGGCGAGGTGTTTATCAGCTTTTCCTTCTGAATTGACTTTGAAAATATACCTGGTAGGTACACACAAATGGGTCTTTCTTAAGACTGATATAGCCAGACTTTGGAGAAATAATTTCACACTTGGCCCCTGACTAAGGTAGCATCTCATCACTTAATCTGGTTTTTATTCTCCTTCAGGTTGTAGATATCTACCTGAGGAATAAGGGTTGTGAGATGAAGAACAAACAATAAGACATTTTACAGAAAACAGTGACTTCTGAGACTCTATCTTCATTTATGAATCAGGACAGTTATGAGAATGATACAAATGTGAAGGCCCTCTATAATGTTATCATGCCTTTACGTATTAGAACCAAGAAAAAGATAATGAAGGCAGTAGAACGCAGGGACTAAGAGTGACAACTAGGGAAATTTGAAACTATATTAGATAACGAAATTACAGGTCAAATGCTATAGCTCAAGCCTGTAATCCCAGCATTTAAGGAGGCCTAAGCAGGAGGATCACTTGAGGCCAGGAGTTTGAGATCGGCCTGGGCAACACAGTGAGACCACATCACTATGAAAAAGTTTAAAAATTAGCTAAGTGTGATGGTGTACCCCTGCAGTCCCAGCTTCTTAGGAGACTAAAATGGGAGGATCACATGAACCCTGGAGTTTGAGGCTGCAGTGAGCTATGATAGTGCCTGGGTGACAAAGTGAGACCCTGTCTTTAAAAATAAAGAATATTTAAAAAAAAATTTTTTTTAAACCCACAGAAAACAGTATTACATTACTTTTAAATTTCTGGAGTGAGATAACTACATTATATTATGTAGGAGAACGTGCTTGTTCTTGTGTGGTACATACTTACATATTTAAGGTTGAGTTTCAACTTAATGAAAATGTCTGCAACTTACTTTCAACTGATTCAGCAAAATATATAAGAGAGGAAGCAAATGTGGTAAAATACTGTATTAACATCTGGTGAATCCAAGTGAAGGGTATTTGTGTATTCAAAATACTATTCCTTTGACTTTTCTGTGATATGAAGATTTTAAAATAAAAAATTGGGGGCTTGAAGTTAGACAGGCTGAGCTTGAGTCCTGCCTGGCTCTGTCAACTGGGGCAAGTTCCTGAACTTTCTCTATCTCAGGTTCCTAACTTGCAAATAAGGTCATAATATTATTACAATAAAGATGTCTATTTTGTAACACTGTTGCAATATAAAATGAGCCAGTTTATATAGTGCTTAGAACAGTGCTAGACACAAAATAAGAGATCAGTAGACACTCCCTTTATTAATGACACCATCAGCAAGCTCTCTTTATGCACTGCTCTATTGCACTGTTCATTGCATCTATTAGTACCTAACATTTTATCAAATACCCATTTCCTTATTTTCTGTCTTCTTTTAAGAATTTATGCTCCAAGAGGGCAGGGACTTTATGTCTCTTGATGATTGCTATACCTTCAGAATCTACAATGCCTAGGTAAAATGCTCCCAATCTTTGTTAAATGTATCCATGAAGTCACAGTACATCTCATTTTGTGACATGTCTTTTCTTACAAATTAAAAACTAAATCCATACAGATACAGAATTTACATAAAATATCACTTTATTATTAAATGTTATTGTAAAAGAAATATATTCCTTATAGAAATTAATTGGTCCCAAGATATAATATCACACCTCGACATATAGAAAGCTTTAAGTTTTCTACATTTTGAAAAAGTGAGAATTTTAGACAAACTGATTAAATAATACTGTTTGAAACCATACATCTCAGTATAGAGTACTTCAGGTTATTTTTAAGCTTAGAAAAATAGTAAACTATAGAAAAACTGAACTTAAAAGACATTCCACTTCTATCAACATAGATGCGTTCAAAGTAACCTACTATGTGCACTGTTATCTACTAGGTGCCCACACCCCTCACAGGAGATGCACATGGATGTCAAAGTCTATGTCCATGTTTTTCTGGAACTTTCTGACTTTTCAAAAAGAAAGGGTGACAGGAGAGAGTGAAATGAGATTAAAGGAAAATCAGCAGATGGGGACAAGCTTTTACTAGAGCAAAGCCAAGGGTCAGTGCAGGAAAGCAGGAACCCATTCCCCGGGATACATGGCCTGGGGGAAATGGAAGTGCCGAGGTGGAACAAACGAGGCCTGGAGGATGTGTACACTGCTGATGTTCAGATTTCTGCATCATGGTTACCTTAATACAAGACTCACTTGTATTCTAATAGAGATGCTATCAATGTTCAACATAATTGGATGGATTTCTTCACTGCTTTGACACGACATACCCTATTCTTAACTGCATCTCCCAGTATTAAAGATTTTTTTTTTTAACAGAAATAACATGCTGGTGATTCACTTTCTGAGTTTTATCTACTGTGATCTTTTGATCTTTTTCTGATAAACTGCTTCAGTCTTTAGTCACTGCTTACGTTTATAGAGCTGCCATTACTTTTTAGTAACTGGCACTAATTCTATGAATAGTAAACTTTCTTCAGCTCACGGTTGACTATTTTAAGGTATTCAAAACAATTTTCAGCATACTTTTATAAAGGACTGAGATGAGATGGGCAACATCCACAGGACTGTCTCCCTTCTGGATGCCAAACCTCCCTCTCCATCTCTGGAAGCATCCTCTCCAAGGGAGAAGGGGGAGGAAGGAGCAAGAAAATTTTAAAGAAATAAAAAGCACCTTTCCTAAGTAGTTCAAGAAGACAAAAAACCCAATATTGCCTTCTTAATGAATCCCAAGCCATCTCTATTGAGTTTAAGCTCCCATGTCCAGTATGGCAGCACGTACAGGCTAACTCAGTACGATTTCCAGTCCTCTTGAAGGGAGTTTCCAAATGACAGCAGGTCCTCTACCAACCATGGAAGTTGTAGGATGGGTTACTGACATGGTTTGATGTTGGGCCCCTCCAAATCTCGTGTTGAAATTTGATCCCCAGTGTTGAATGTGGAGCACGGTGGGAGGTGTTTGGGTCATGAGGACAGATCCCTTAGGGATGGCGTGGTGCCCTCCCCAGGGTAAGGAGTGAGTTCTTGCTTTATTAGTTCGTGTGAGAGCTAGTTGTTTAGAGGAGTCCAGCACTACCTCCTCTCACCATGTGACACGCCTACTCGTGCTTTGCCTTCTACCGTGCTTCCCCGAAAATAAGACCTACCCATAAAATAAGCCCTAGCAGGGTTTCTAAGCATTTGCGCAATAGAAGCCCCACCCCGAAAATAAGACCTAGTGATGGGTGTGGCTACGCAGCATATCTGCACAACCCATGCCTTTTGTTGCAGAGTGGGAAAGAAGACGAGCAGCCCTTCTCATCTGCCCCATCAGAGCTCTAGTGCTCAACATGAGAGATTGCAGCCAATGGTTCTAAAGGAAATAGAGTTGCAAGAAATTCAGGATAGAATTCGGGGTTTTGGAGAGTTATGATGATGTTCCAGAAGAAGACAATTTAACCATTATTTGGGTAAATGTAGATTGTTGTACCGTACTTAAAAAAAATAAATAACACGTCCCCTGAAAATAAGCCCTATGGTGCCTTTTTGAGGAAAAATAAATATAAGACCCTGTCTTATTTTCAGGGAAACACAGTACCCTGAACGGAAACTCCCTGAAGTCCTCATCAGAAGCAGATGCTGGGCTGGGCATGGGCTCACGCCTGTAATCCTAGCACTATGGGAGGCCGAGGCGGGCGGATTGCTCAAGGTCAGGAGTTCGAAACCAGCCTGAGCAAGAGCGAGACCCCGTCTCTACTATAAATAGAAAGAAATTAATTGGCCAACTAATATATAGAGAAAAAATTAGCTGGGTATGGTGGCGCATGCCTGTAGTCCCAACTACTCGGGAGGCTGAGGCAGGAGCATTGCTTGGGCCCAGGAGTTTGAGGTTGCTGTGAGCTAGGCTGACACCACGGCACTCACTCTAGCCTGGGCAACAAAGCGAGACTCTGTCTCAAGAAAAGAAAAGCAGATGCTGGCCCAATGCTTACACATTCTGCAGAACCATGAGCCAAATATTTCTTTATAAACTACCCAGCCTCAGGTATTTTCTTTATAGCAAGCAGCGCAAATGGGCTAATACAGTTATGCTACCCTGGTTTGATATAATAGAAAGAAGAAAGCCATGGAGACAGCAGACAGAATGTGACAGAGAAATCCAGAGGAACTTGAAAGGCACTAGTGACAACAGTGCTGAATCCTTTGTGTGTGATGTCTCTCCAGATAAACAGACACACACACACACACACAACTTTATGCTTACAACTCCCAGGAACGAAGTGCTGAATACTCTGTCAAAAGACGCTGTGATCCCAAGGACTCCAGAGGAAGAATCCCTAACCTATCAGAATGATCTCGAACTCCATAAACTTGTGGTCATGAAACTCTAATTACTATTGTGAAAAATTCACAGTGTTTCATCTGCTAGGAGTGCTTGCCCTTTTCTTCCCTTTGCAGATAATAAAAGAATGTCAGTGCACTAGAGAAAATTTGGAAAATTCAGAAAAACCAAAGAGTAGAGGGGAAAAAATGCACTATTCATTGTTTTGTTACCCCTACATAAGCAGTGTTTGATAACTTTCTTAGGTATAGGTTCCAGAATATGTGTATGATTAAGAACAGGTGGAATCACAATTTAACCACAATGTTGCTTCCTAATTTTCAGAAACTCCATCAAATCCTTCATGGAGAATATTATAATGTCATAAAAAATAGCAGAGAAAGACAATGATGGGGTAATTTCTCACTTGGAAGAGGTATCACTAAAACTCTGAGGCCAGTTCCAGGGCAATACATAGAAATCACTCCCTACACTCTGCAGCCAGGCCTCAGAGTATGTGCACGGTTATTTCTATTTACAGAAAGCTCCAAATGCAGTTTAAACGAAGGTGGACCTTAGCATTCTCTGCCTTCCACCAGCTCATCATTTTTAGAATACTAAGAGGCTACTAAATGTTATTTTAATTTTGGCTACCACAGATACAGTAAGTGTAAGTTACAGACAAGTTTCTATGATGGTTTTTAATAGGATGGTCTCCCAATTAACATTTCTCCACTGTCCATGGAGCAATGTGTTTCTAAAGTAATTTTACTATCTGAGAATCTGTGATGAGAAATCCCAAGGCATGAAGCAAATAGAAAAATACTTTACTAGTAATTCTCGTTTTTTTAAGGTGTGTCACAATTTCACTATTAAACTTGTCCTGTGAGGCTGGGTGTGGGTGGCTCATGCCTGTAATCCTAGCACTCTGGGAGGCCAAGGTGGGTGGATTGTCTGAGCTTAGGAGTTCGAAACCAGCCTGAGCAAGAGCGAGACCCCATCTCTACTATAAACAGAAAGAAATTAATTGGCCAACTAAAATATATAGAAAAGATTAGCCAGGCATGGTGGCGCATGCCTGTAGTCCCAGCTACTTGGGAGGCTGAGGCAGAAGGATCGCTTGAGCCCAGGAGTTTGAGGTTGCTGTGAGCTAGGCTGACGCCACAGCACTCTAGCCCGGGCAACAGAGTGAGACTCAGTCTCAAAAAAAAAAAAAGGAAAAAAAAAAAAACAACTTATCCTGTGAGATCAAGCTAATCAAGGGGTCAATTAGCTTCCTTTACATTAGATAGTCAACTGTCTCCTCTCCTCTCATCTTCTAAAATGTCTTTGTAGAAAGACTCAACAACTTAAAATGGAATCAGAGGTCAACTATTTTCAAGTAGAAAAAGGTGAAGGAAGTGATGCAATTTAGGAAAATAAAATCTGCATAGTTGCTGCAAAGCAGGGTGGATGAGTAAAGACTTGGCACGGACATGCCTTCGGAAACAAGAATTGCTGGCAGAAACTGTCAGGCCTACAAATTTGCCTGCTCACAGTCAAAACCCGTCTATAAATTATTAAAGATTTCAGAGCTATTCCTGGAAGGGCAACAATGACAACAACATTTACAACAATAACAATGGTAAGGAATTGGTCACTATGATTGTTACTTTTTTTTTAAAGAAACAAGCCATAATTCTCTGAAATGAAAAAAAATCAACCATTCAATACATATTTATTAAGTACTTACTTTTAAAAAGTATGAGACCGAGCTAGAACCTTACAATAGCATTTCTATCATCAAGTAGTTTAGAATTAATTTGCAGAACTAGGGTGAACATGAAAGTTCATTAGTGTTAAAATATACAAATGAACAGCACTTTTTCATCCTTTCCATGCAAGGGTGAAGAAATTCCAAGAAGTGGCCCAAAGAAAACCATTACACAAATAATAGAAAATACTTTAGAAATCAACATATTGGCATAAAAACTTAGCAAAACCTACAGAATACTATTAACTGCATTTACTCTGCATTATTAAAGTTACATGTTTGCCAATCAAGAATTATCAATATAACTTACCTTTACAAACACTTTCTTATAAAACTTCAAAGCACTTCATAATTATTTATCTTTCGGTTAATAATGAAAAACTATTATTGTCTTCACTTACGAGATGTGTCCTAAGAACAGAGCTGTAGTTTAGTGCTCTGTTAAGGGCAAATAAAAATATTTATGGCTGTTGGGATGAGATACAGGAGGAGAGTTAAAATGAGAATGTGAGACATTTTATTTTGGTTTCCCCTATCGTCAATATCATCAATACACAGTTTAAGTAGATCCATATCCTCAATGTTCTCCTGGGTAGTGAACCAAGTTAGTTAAACCAGTAAGCTCCGCTTAATTATCTGCAACACTATAAATGTACATATACATATGCTGATGTTAACAAAGTAAAGACAATTACATTTGATAAATTACCTCATTTAAAGCATTCCACAGCTCCTCATCTGTGTGCTCATTAAAGGGATCCAGGTTTTTCCTCATTGTTCCAGTAAACAAAACAGGTTCCTAAATGCCCAAAATAGTGAACGTCATTACCGTAGCCTCTTTTCATTTTATTCCAATGCTAACTTTCTGAATACAATTAAAATACAAAACAACAACAACAAAAATACAAAATTCACAATAATCATTAGCTATAGGGTTGCAAATGCCTGTTTACAAATTAATTTTCCATTTTACAAAGCACGCTGGAAAAAATCTTTCAGACCATTGAACACTAACAAAAGAAAACAATTGCAGTGTGCCATTTTAAGAAGAAAAAGGAAGACCTGATTTGCACAAATGCTTTCCTGGTAATCGCTGCTTAAACAGGACATACGAGGATATAATTATTTGAGAAAGTTTCTATTGAGAAAGCTATAGAGATTGTGAATCCTGGTGACACCAACAGCATGTTTAGTTGAAGTTTGTGCTTCAAAGCAAAATCATTAAATATTTTCCAATTTGCACTTAAGAATAAATTAGGACATTTTCTCCGTGAGTAAAACAGTCCCCCAGGATTGGGGATCTCTCCACACCTCAGAATGGGACATTCACAAAATGTTCCTAACACATAGAAAGGATGAATGCCTCAGGTGCTGGATACCCCAATTACCCTGCTTTGATTAATTCATATTGTATACCTGTATCAAGTCATCACATGAAAAAAAAGGAACTGGTTAAAAAAATTGTATAATATATACTTATTAAGTTAACATTCATAAATTTTATGCAGAAAAAAAAAAAAAAGAATGGGACATTCAGATCTTTGTCCAGAAGAGATATAAATGAATGGGGTCAATGGTGCCTCTGTTCAGGAAGCTATGGCCTTTACTTTTGCATCAGCGAATCCCCACATTATCTTGTCTGTTCATCAGGGCAACATGCCCCACAGGATGTCATTAGTAACTCAAAGAGCAGGTAACCCACTCTGAGCTCAGTGGGCTCAGAGCAGCCCACTGACAAGTGCATCTCGATAAAATTGTTTTAATTCAAATAACTGCTCCTAGTCATCTGGTCAAGGAACCCACAAATAAATAACTCTTGGCCTCCTTCTGGATTTCAAGAATCTTATCCATAAGCTTATGTAGGATGTTTAAAAGTTTTATTAGTTTTTCTAGCAACCCAGGCCACAAGGCTAAGAGCTTTATCTTGCCCACTTGACTACTTTGAATGAAGGTGGCAGAACAATGGGAAGCCCAGATGTGGGGAAAGGAGAAGATGAGACTCTTTCACAGGTACTGAAGAACTGCTCCAGGGAAACACCAACCTCAAATCTTTCCTGGCCTTGGGGCTGGACTGTTCCCCTCGATTCTCAAAAGATTGAGGAGGAAGACTTTTCTCTGGTCATGAAGAAGGATGACACTGATTATCTCAGTTTTAAGACTGGTGAAAGGAAAACAGACATAGAAAGCAGACGGTGTGATACCAAAACATATGTATCCCTTGGCAAAAATCCAAATATTAAAAAGACACTGAAATGGGCAGTTTATTTGCATAAAGTTAATTAAGCAGCCCATAAGTCCTGAAAGCACTGGAAAAAAAAAATTACTGGTCTTACAACGTTTCCAAATGATTACTGAATTGAACTGAAAAATCATGAGAGCCACATTTGAGGTCTCCCATTAAAACTACTGAATTTAGGATCAAAGACCAAACAACTGTCTAAGTAATGGTGGGAATGTCTTGGAAGGGGAGTAACCATCATTCTACTTATTTCACACCAAAAACAAAACAAAACAACCCAAAAAACAAACAAACAAAAAAACCCTTACTCTTTGTAATTATCAACTTAAATATTTCAACAAGCTGGGCAATTTCTTTTCCTTTCATTGTCTATACAAGGTTCACAGAAACAACTGGCCAGGTGAGGGAAGGCTGCCACCCATGGTTCTTTCTCTTTCTCTGTCTCGCTCTCTCTTGCTCCTCCCCCATCTATTGAAAGGGCTCTGATTGTGGGCAGTCTTTTCTATTCAGGGGCCAAAACTGAGAGACTCTGAGCATGGATGTTTCAGGAGATAAAGGGGATGAAACTGGACAGGTTAAGAAGTCAGCATTGAGCCCATCTAGAGCCATGAGAGGCTGGTCTCTTTACTAATAATGTTAATGACAGGTCCAAGTTGGTCATGGTGGCAGGAGGGTTGCATGAGGCCAGGAATTCGAGAACAGCCTGGGCAATGGCAAGACCGCATCTCTACAAAAAATACAAAAATTAGCTAGGCGTTGTGGCACACGCCTATTGTTCCAGGTACTTGGGAGGCTGAGGCAGGAGGAGCACTTGAGCCCAGGAGTTTGAGGTTGCAGTGAGCTATGATGACACCATGGCACTCTAGTCTGGGCAACAGAGTGAGATTCCATCTCAAAAAAAAAAAAAAAAAAAAAAAAGGAAAAGACAAGGCCATCCCCTGTCCACGATAGCTTATATCACCTGAACTTGACTTCCCTTCAGGTTCCACTAATAGAGCAAAATCACACCAGGTAACAGGCCTACGTTTGACAGAGTATCTACCTGGGTTTTCACAGCACACTCTAGAGAGAAGATACCTAAGACAATCTCTGAAAAAAATTCCTTTGCTGTTTAAAGCCTGACCTTTCTTCCTTTGTTAACCAATGAAAGGATTCATAGTACTGGTGTGTTTGGGAGTATCTGGGAACAGTGGTTTTGGTGGCTCAAAGGAACAGGCACAGGAACACATACTTTAAGTCCAATCCCCTACTCCATGATCCAGCTCTTGCCTGTCACCTTCCTCACCTTGTTCCCTTTAGGAAACTCCTAGAAATAGATGAATCTCTCCAAAGACTGGGAACTAAAGTGAGATCCTTCACATGACCCCTGAGTTGCTCACTCTAGACCCCCACAATGTCTGCGGTGGCTTGAGCCTGTGCTCCCAGCACTGACCTGACACTCTGCAGGCCCTGCCAGTCTGCTCACTGTCACCAAATCACTGCCGAGTGCCACAAAAAGACAAAACTTAAGTTTCAGCATTTCCCACTGCCATAAGGGTCCCTATTTAAATCTATGCTGTCAATTTAAAGGAAAATATTAGGCAATTACTGGTGTTTATATAGCAGTATTAGACAGAAGAGTTTAGTAAATAAGAGTATTTTTCTTTGTTACAACATGCCAAAGATATATTTCATAATGAATAAAATTTCAATCAAAACTTGTTGAATGAGGAGAGTGATTTAATAAAACATTAACTGATTGAAGCTATATTTTTCTTTAAAACCAGAAGGCAATTTGTTAACAATGTTTGTTTTAATACGCCAATGTGTTTTATGCCTGGTGTTCATTTTGGTTTCTGCTCATTCTACTTTTATTCCCTTGCCAAATAAGAAACCATTATATTATCTTCAAAAGGTAATAAAAGTGCTCATCGTAGACACATACTGCAAGAGCAGATAAGAGTCAAATTAATTATCATTTCTGATAGATATTATTATTTAAAGCACCTACCTCCATGCAATGAAGTTAATAAGCTAATCTTATAAATAAGTGTTGTAAAAATGTTTGTAGGCAGAACAATTCAGAGTATAGATTTATGGTAGGACATACAACCTTCATGTAAACAGACACAAAATTTATAAGGCTAAGTATATTTTTTCTGAAGGTACATATTTAAATCTCATTTAATAAGAGTTTTATTTTAACCTCCGGTTAGCTGGCATGATACAGTCAGGAAAACAAATGATCTTGAGGAATGTAATATATTAAACAGGACACTAGTATCAAATCTGATTTCGTTCAAAGTTCATACTTTGTTTTTCATATCCTTGCTCCAAATTCAATAGTAATTTTTTCCTGTGTTACTAACGTAAGTTCCTATTAGGCATGTGACCCAGAAATGACCACTCTGAATCAAAGTAGTTAGTGTCGTAAATTGATAATCCCTCAATACAACTGCAAGAGACTGAAAACTGCAGTCTTCCTAGAGCTTTTGTACATAGCACTGGAAGACAATCCTTTCATTATCTCAAGAAGAAACTCTACCCACTAACTTCAGATATTTAAAACGACCTGGGACTGAAGACAAAAGCTCTATGAATAGTTACAAACTGGGCAAGATAAAGCACAACACTTCACATTACCCTAGTCTTTTTGGGTCCCAAACCAGGAAACTTCCAACCCCTAAAATATATATTCTACAGTAGCTGCTACTGCTGTTTCCTGAGGTTCCTTTAATAAAGGTAGCTCATCTCCCTAGCTGAAGAATGAGGAATCACCTGAACTCACTTTAAATCTTGGTTTCCTTTTTTTTTTTTAATCCTGTAGCCTCCAAATAAACTGATCATCATCCATTCTCAGAAGAAAAGAACATTGTTTGCCAACAAAGGAAAAAGAATTTAAGTCATGTAAAGTCTTCTTTAGATACAAAAGGTCACCAGCTCCAGGGAGCAGTTCCCTGGGCTTTAATGAAGATTTCAGTATGCAGAAACAAAAGGCCCACTGCATTAGGCCAGAATCCAATTGTATTTCTTTACTAGTAACAGCATACCTACCTCTTTTTCTCTCTGAGTTTTGTTCTCAAAAAGAAAAAAAAAAAAAAAAAGGAAAGAAAATCAGGTAATAAAAAAAGAAGTCTTAAAGAGACACAGCTCGCGTTAACCTTTTCAACCTATTGAAGTAAACTCAGGGGAGAAAAACACCAAAATGCAGAAGACTTTTAGCAGTGGGCTGTTGAAAAAGTACCTAGTTTTTGCTTTGATAGCAGAAGAAATCTATTAAACATACAAAATGAATCTGTTTCATCATGACAAAGATTATAGCTGTGGATGTGTGCCCGCCCTTAGGGTGCTGTCATGAATGTTGAATTTGCATGGAATTACTTCTCAGTTGAAAACATTTTCTTTGTGCCAATAGGATAAGGGCTCTAGGTGTAAAATATCCATCCAAAAGTTTTGAAATTCAATTTTTCAGATCCTTGCAGATAAGCAAGCTATTCTCTGAACACAGTCTCACCTTGGTGTTCTCTTTGGGGAGTGCATTTAACCAATTTGGGTGATGAGCACAAAAGCAGCATACATTTCAGCTACCTGTTCTGTTTTCACTATTTGCTGCTTCTTGAAACTTCAAACACAAATGGAGAGTACATTTTTAAGGATACAGAATTTGTTTTTTAAATTGACTCCAGGACTGGCCCGTGACTGTGTATGACACCATTCCTGTGCCTTCCCAAGTCTGTGCTGCTACCACCTAACCCCTAATTCTCAATTGTTCACGGTGGGGGGTTAAGAGTGTGGGAGGACCCTGAACCATAAACTAAGAGGATGAGCCTGGAAGAGAAAAAGCACAGAAGCTGCTCCACCCAGGGAAGGAAAGATGCAGGCCTAACTCACCCGAGCCCACCCACTCAAAGAAACAGCACCTGCTGCCCCGTTTGCTATACTTACTCCAAACTTCCAAGGTTCCCTAAATCAGGGCGCTGACACGAGCAACCCTGCTTCCCACTCATTCCAGGGAAGAGAGATATATGCTTTCCGTACTGCAGACCAGGAACCTTCAGGCAATCTAAAGTCTGCAGAGTTCTCTACCTTTGCAGCCAGCAAGACAATGTAAGACACAGGGCTCTGAGTTCCCACAAGGTAAGGCTTGCACTATCTCCTCTTGAGGCTAGCTAGCCCATGAAACATAAGTGAACAGACTGTTTCTAAAATAATTTTCTTTTAGTGCTGAGTGTCACTTGAAGTTTTTGGCAAAAAAAAAAAAAAAATCACAAACAATTCAGTCTTTCGAAACTACCTATCTGTCCGATTGAGAAATAAAGTTCCACGTTTTTGGGAATCTTTTATAAGTGGGGAGGACAGAAAAACAGTGGGTAAAATACCTGACATCACTGAGCTCAACAAACATTTATCGAAAAAAATAATATTTGGAATCTGATAGTCCTGAGTTTTGATTTTACTACTTATTGGCTGTTTGCTTCAAGGTTAAGTTCTTATACAAATTTCCCCAAGCCTTGGTTTCCTGCCTGGAAAATGGGGCTAAGACTACCCACCTTGCAAGGCTGCTGTGAGCATCACTAATATACAATACATGAAGCTCCTTGCGTGGGGCTGACAGGCAGCAGGAGCCCAGCCAGGCAGGGAGGGACGGTGAGGCTCACACAGTGTTTTGCAAACTGCAGGTGCAACCAATGGCTCATGAAATCAATTTTGTGGCTTGTGGCCATCATTTTGTGTTTTTATGAACTAGGACTGAATGGATATAATAGAAAAATATTAGAGCACAGAAGCACAAGGTAATAATTGCTTTGTGAAATTTTTGTTTCTGTGCATGTGCCCACATGGAATCAAACCACAACGAGGAGCTAGTATTGTAGTTACAGGCATTCCCTATAGAAGAGTGTGTAGGAGCTCAGAATCTGGAGTCAGGAATCCCCCCTGCATTCCATTCGAATCCTGGCTCTGCTGTTTACTTGTTAAGTGGGTGAAGCTCTCTGTGCCTCAGTTTTTAAATCTGTCAAATGAGGATGAAATAGAATTGCTGGAAGGATTAAGTGAGAGATGCAGGGAAAGAAGCTAAAACATGTTAAGGGTTCCAAATGTGTTAGGAATTATTACTACTTGTGTAACTTCTTTGGGACTGCAACAAGCACTAGGACAACGGAAATGAGAGGGGCAGCCGCTGTCCTCAAGGAGAGGCAAAAAATAGCAAGGGACAGTGGGGCAGGGCTGAAAGTAAGTGTCAGCTGTCTGTGTGGGGGACTGCAAAGCATTAGTGAGGTCCAGAGCAGTGGTCAGGCATGTGGGCTAAGAACACAGTGGGACAGGAGGCAGAAAACATAACAAAGCAAAGCATCAGTCTCACCTTTTGTTCCTTACGGGAAAAACACTAGATTTCTCTCCTATTTTTCTCCCTATTGTAGGCTTTCTTTTTTCTGCTTCATTATTTAAATTTATATAAATAACTTGGTATAAAGAAAGTGATCAAGGATCACAAAAACATAAATGGAAATTAACGAGCAAAGTCTTCTCGAACGTGTTATCATTTTTACTTAAGTAGTAATGATACCTGAAGGTCCACTACCCCAATCCTTGGTGATAAACAGTTACTATTTATTGGGCGTTCCTAAGAATCAGGTATAGGACAGACCACAATTTCCACCCAGTTTAAATCTTCACAACAAATCCGTGAGGTAGTAATTACTAGACCTGGTTTAAGGATGAGGAAACTGAAGCTTTGGAGGCTAAGTGACTTCATCGAGGTCACACAATTGCTGGTCAGGCAGCACCAGTCTAAAAATGCAGGTCAGGCTGACACTCAGAACGTGCCCTGAAACAATCTATCCCAGGATGTCTCTCTAAGAGTGATTTCCTGGGACCCTTTATAGATTGCACAGTCACTCTAGACTATGTTTCTTCTATCGAGCAACACTGTGCCTTAGAGACAAAGAAATACAAAGTTTAAGAAATAAAGGTTCTGTGTGTACAATGCTTGGTGATCCTAATCTACATGGACACAAAGCTTAGCACTGTTTTGTAAGCACGCTCTCTCGAGTATATACACAGAAGCATTTGCTCAAAAGTAGGGTGGAAACTTATGGAACAAAACCAAAACCTGGTGATGTCAAGGTATATTTAGTCTTTGCTCAGATGTGCTTCCAAAACATTACTGGAAGAGCCAAGAAATCATCTAACGTTACTTCTTTATTTAGAGTCCCTTTATGTACACAAGCACACAACCATTTCTTATTAAGAAGCATTAAAAGTAAATGCAAGGCACGATTCTAGATCCTTTCATCCAAGGATATGAAAGTACTTTACCCCCATTATCTCTGCAAAGTAAAATCTCATTTGGCCCATTTTTGAAATGGGTACAACTTGGGAATTTAAACTCATTACCTACTGTAACCACTAAGTCTAGCTTCTAATAGCCAGAGGGATTATGTGCTGAAAATTTCTTCCCATTTTTCCTGAAAGGAACATCTCTATTTTTAATTGTTAAAACATGGTGGTAAAATACACATAACATAAAATTTACCACTACAACCAGTTTAAAGTATACAGTTCAATGGTGTTAAGGACATTCACATTGTTTTCCAAGTTATTACCGCCATCTATTCATGGGAATTTTTTTCATCTTAAAAAACTGAAACCCTATACCCATTAAACCAGTGGTCCCCAACCTTTTTGGCAGCAGGGAACGGTTTCATGGAAGACAATTTTCTCTTGGACCTGGGAAAGGGGGAGATGATTGGGGGATAATTCAAACGTATTCATTTATTGTTCAGTCAAAACTCTCGGTTAATGATAATTTATATATTTGCCGCCATTCTGCGGCATTTGCTTCACTGCCTCAGCTCCACCTCAGTTCAGGGGTTAGAATCTCATAAGGAGCTACAACCTAGATTCCTCCCATGCGCAGTTTATAACAGGGTTCGCCATTGATCTGACAGGAGGCGGAGCTTATGCAGGGATGGGGAGCGGCCGTAAACACAGATGAAGCTTCTTCACTCGCTGGCCCTCCTGCTGTTTAGCCTGGTTCCTAACAAGCCACAAACTAAGTATTGGTCTGTGGCCCAGGCATTGGGGACCACAGCATTAAACAATGTAACTCTTCACCCCCACCTTCCCTCAGGCCCTGGTGACCACCATTCTGCTTACTATCTCTGTGAATTGAACATCTCTTCATAACAGGTGTACCACCTCCCTGCTTAAAATCTTTTACTGATGACCAGATTTTTAAACTTTCCCCAAAGCATCCAAAGCCAATGTAATTCTCACAGCCCCACGGTTTTAGAGAAAGCCCTCAATGGAGATAATCACCTTAGAAAAGGTAGCTTTATTTTCTAAAGCAAAATTCCATCAAGACACTTAAAATCCATGTTTCCCTGTAGAAACCCCTTGAGTGCTAAACAAGCAATTTATCATTTTATTCTCAGAATTATGCGGTTATCAGTGGATAAAACTGTGGCACCAGGGGAAGCTTGAATCCAGAAATCTATCTGGGTAAGTTATTATTAAATCACACACACATACATGAAAAACAAATGAATGAACAAGCAAGCCCTAGCATCTGATGAAAATACTTGCTGTTCAAAATGTGTTCTATTCGGAGGAAAGATCGATCCTTTCACCCAATTAAAAAAAAAAAGGCAATAAAATTAAAGCAATTAAATTTAGCTGCCCTATAAAAAGGAGCATGTGACGACGCTCTGACTTGCATACCTGAGGAATGATTGACATTTTCTTCCTTAAATCATGAAGTCCAATCTCAGTTGTCAAGATCTTATCAATCCAAATTTTACCTTCAGGTTCTGACAATCTAAAAAGGGCTGCAATAAGGGAACTTTTTCCAGCTCCTGTTCTTCCCACAATGCCAACCTACGGAGAAATACGGGAGGAGGGATTAAAAAATAGCAGTATGCACCAAACTTAGGAGGAAGTCTTTTGATTTTTGAAGATGAATTAAGGAAGTTCTATATTGAGTTCAGTCTAAAAGTGTTTCTCAACCCCAGTACTGTTGACATTTTGGGCTGAATAATTCTTTATTGTGAGGGGCTGTCCCATGCATTATGGGATGTTCACCATATCCTTGGACTCTACCTCCTACATGCTAGCAGCACACTCCCAAATACTGACAACCAAAAATGTCATTGACAAATGTCCTCTAAAAGCAAAACTGCTCCTCGTTGAAATACAACAGTGAAAGAAGAGTTAAAAATAACAGAATCAATTTAGTAGCCAGTGAAAATCCAGCAGTAAGTAGCCAATAAAAAGGCAATATTTAAATTAGTGTTACTTCTAGGGTCTGAGTATTTTGAACCTTGAGGATTTCTTCACAGAGATGTTAACAATTCAAATCAAAAGTGTTATACATAAACAAGTATTCATTTTTCCAGAGTTGTATCATTTAAGATGAATTGGTCTTTGGAAGACAAACTTTGCATATTAAATATCCGGTTATGTTCTGTCTTCAAAGGAAACAAATGTCTTAAAACTTTCAAATTTAAGTCTCAGTGTCTTAAAAGAAAAGTCCAGTAGCCAAAATATACATAATGAGATCAACAACAACATAAATAACATCGGCTACTTATATGGGGCCTTTCATCTGAGCAGTTCAAAAGGCATTTTACAAACCAATTAATACTGACAATTGCCCCCTGGGAAACACTGTGTCAAGTATCATCCCTCTTATGAAAGTCAAAGCAGAGAGAAATGAAGCGCACTGACAATAAGATCAAAGAATCAATATAATGCAGGTAACGTGGTGGTCAGGAATGAAACTGCTCCGTACAAACTGCCTTTCAGATGTGTGCATTTAGACCTGTAATGCAGAAACTGGCCTTTTTACCATTGACCTTGCCCGACTGTAAACTCTCTGGTGGGAGCTTCCCAAGGAATGGACATTGTTCTTATTTAGGAATCTGGAATCAATGAAGGCCACAAGACGTGCCTTCAATCATTTATAAATGAGTAAATTTTTACAAACTTACTACTTTAAACAGAAAGGAAATAAGCTTGACTGTATACTGATAATGTGCTGAGAATTTTACATATTATCTGATCTGAATACCTCCACATTTTAAAAACTTTAATCTGTAAAATTAACAATGGCATTTCAAAAAAGAATTTATCTTTATAAGATGAAGCATAAGAAAACTGGCTTTGGCTAATATTATTATCTTTGTAGCCCTTTTCAACATTATGGTAAGTTCTAATTTATGTTTTACAACTGGCCTTTTCTGTACACAGGTCCTAGTGCATGTACATATATACATGTGGCTTACGTGGGTTTCTGGGCATCTCTAGGTGTTCTCATATGTAAATCGCCACACATCAAGACACAGGCAAATGCTGTGTTTGTGAGAATGAGGGGACATTCACAGGCAATCAGCTCTATGAGAAACCAATCTATTTGTGCAAACCTGGACATTTGTAGGCTATTGGTAGAGGGCCAAGAGGGACCCCTCGAAGGCAGGAGCACTGAGGGTCGCATACAACTACAGTACTATGAGCTCCAAATTCAAATTCAAATGAGGATAATAATAAATTAATAAAGGAAACCCTAAGAAAATGTGGCTATAGCTATTCCCTATAGGGTTCAAAGTCTTAAAAACCACATTCAAAGTTTTTCACAGGTCACCAATGAGCTGAATCACATGCCTATGAAGAATATCACCAATATTAGTAAGTTTACATTCACAACACCAAAGAGATACTTTCAGATTGTCTTATTTTTAGGTGCTCTCCTATCCCTCCTTTATGTTTCTCAACTAGGCCAAGATCACTCTCTTTGGCTGTTAGACATTTGTACTGTCTTCATACATTAAAGTCAACCTGATCAGTATCCAATGCTCCACCCAAAACAGCTCAGGTTCAGATGTCCCCATTTTAATCTCATAACTTCTCTCCCAAGTTCGGGGGCTCAAAACGCCCACTTTCACCAAGTACAAAGCCCTGAAGATACTACTACTTCTGTTTCTTGACTCAATCTCCTTATTTTAATTCCTACAGCCCTCACCTGAGTACGGGCTGCATTCATCTTCTATAAAAACAAAACAAACTCTTTTCCTAATTATAATCAGTGCAAATGAATTTGAAAAGTAAATCGGTACTATCCACGACCACAGCACTCTGATAGAACCCCTGTTACACGCTGATGCACTTTCTTTTTTAACTTGAGGGTGTGTGTATGTGTGTGTGTGTTCCTAAGGAAACAAACCATATAGTTAAACAAAATGAGTTTCATACGAACATATTGTAATCTGTTTTAACTTACTATTTCAACAAAAAAAATTTATTTTAATGGCCACATAATATTACAGTATATACGAGCACTCATTTAACAAATCCACTATTTGTGGATGTTTAGGCTGTCTCTAATATTTTGTTATTATTAATAACACCTAGTTAAATATCCCTGAAGCTGAATCTTTGCAAACAACCTTACTTACCTATTTCCTAAAGACAAATTCTTAGATGTGGAATTGCTGAGAAGCAGGTATGAACATTTTCAAAGGAGGCTGTTAAGTTCTGCCAAACTACCCTCCAGAAATATGATACCAATTTCTACTCCTACCCGTTTCCCTGCATGTTCACCAACCTGGGCGTTATAACTCTGTTTTAATTGACATGAGTTTGATTCCAAAAAGCGAATCACGTTCCCCATTACGACTTGCTAGGAGTATTCAAGAGCTCCTGGCTTCCTGCCTACTGTGTCTTCTCACTATGATCCCTGTACACTCCCTTCTCAGATGACACGTCCAAAGGCTAGCTCCATGAGTGACACTATGCACCAGGGAACCTCCTCTACAAATGGTACCAATTACCCCTTCCAACCTTAACTCCATGACTCTACTTCCCTGGGGTTACTGGGGTGTGAGGACTAAGCAGGAAAATGTGTATCATATACCTAGTAGTGTGGTTCCCCTGTAAAGTCTACAGTTCCCTAATTCTCCACCCACGTGCAATTGTGGCATTGTGCCGTTGCTCATGGCGACCTCCACGGGAATGCCTTTCATGTGCATCTCCACCTGCCGAATTCCTAACCACACATCAAAGTCTGGATCAAATGCCTAATTCTGTGAAAATGCACAACCTGTTCTCTCATGTGGATCTCTCCCAACCCTAATGGGTTTCATGTCACTTTTTTCTAAACATCCATAAAATTGGGGACCTCCTTCTGTGTAGTATAGAGCAGCGTTTTATATATGACTTTGTTTCTTCTACTCGCTGTACGTGCTGAGGGCAGGATCTGCATTAGAGTCACTTTTGCATTATTCGTATCACCTGTGATGTCCCCACGAAAGGGCATTCTACAGAGTTTAAAATTTCACTCAGTCTTGAAAATTTAACTGGAAATCTATTACCATGATGTTCAGTCACACAATAAATGGAACACAACACAGAAGTGGCAAATGAATCCTATAGCCATGAATAGACTGCAAATGGCCCATCCCTCATTTTCTTGGGGGCTACAATTTACACACAATAAATGGTTAAAGTTCATTTAACGCTCCATGATAATGATGTCTGTCCTTGATCAAGCGTTTATTTGTGTTGGGCACCGTGCTAGGTGTTTTACACCTCACTTTGTTCAAGTTATATATAACAACCCCAGAGGTTAGGTTCTATGACTTGCATTTTGCAAAAGAGAAAATTGAGGCTTAGTAACATTAACCTGTCTGAAATAACTGAGCCTATAAGTAGTAGAACGGGACTCAAACCCAGGTCCCTGTGCCCTTCACCTCTCCTGCTGATGGCCTCCCTACCACGTGGGTGGCCTGGCACCCTACTACTCCCTCAGTCCAGCTAGAAGGGAGACGGGGAGAAGTGCAGCTGCAGTTATAGGAACTACCCTATCATACTGGTCCTGCTGCCAGACATTTAAAGCAGGCTGTGGATACAGATGAGCACAATGTGATACATGGGACAAGAAACTGCAGCCCTGAGCAAGGAAGGGATCACAGTTGCTGAGAGGAAGAACCGGCACGCACAGCAGACACTAAGAGAGAAACCTGCAGCTGTGCAGGCGCACAGAGTAGCCACACCCTATTTGGGCAGCAAGACTGATTCTGACCCTTCAGGTAGTGAAAGGAACTCAGAACCATCTCTGTGCTTGGCCAATATGGGGTAACACACGACCTCTACGTCAAGTTATCAAAGGAAGCATCTTGGAAAGCAAGGATTATCCGTCATCGAAATTTGCTTACTGGGTGCTAGGTGCAGCGGCTCACGCCTGTAATCCTAGCACTCTGGGAGGCCGAGGCGGGCAGATCGTTTGAGCTCAGGAGTTCGAGACCAGTCTGAGCAAGAACGAGACGCCGCCTCTACCAAAAATAGAAAATTTAGCTGGGCACGGTGGCCAACTCCTGTAGTCCCAGCTACTTGGCTGGCTGAGGCAGGAGGATCACTGGAGACCAGGAGTTTTAGGTTGCCATGAGCTAGGCTGATGCCACGGCACTCTAGTCAGGGCAACAGAGTGAGACTCTGTCTAAAAAAAAAAAAAAAAAATTTGCTCAGGGGAGAGAGATGACAGTACAAGGGGGTCTTGTTCAATGGCGGTTCTGGCTCAGGAGGGCTTGGTGGGCCCGAGAGTCTGCATTTCCAGCAGGGCCCGGCAGCTGCAGGTGTTGCTGGTTCCGGCACCGCAGCGTCAGCAGCCAGGAGCAGCAAGCAGGTAGGGCAAGTGGGACGATCGGGGCTCAAAGGGAGGGGCTACGAGAAAACATTATGTAAAAAAGGAGAAAATGTGGGAAACTAATATTTTTTGCACATTATGGCAAGGTCTAGTACACGTCTGTAAAAATGTATTATCCAAGTAATAGCTCTGAGCGAGATAAAAAAAAAAATAACAAACCAAAATCAATTCTACCTCTGGAGCTGGAAAATGCTTTACAATGGCCCAGTACTCTCTAAAATAATCAAATCAACCACAAAAGCCTCTAAATGAAATAGGCAGCCAGTGTTTAGAATCTAACCCGGAAGGCTAGGGTGGTATTTACCTCATTTTGGTTCTTTATTTTTACTTGCTATTTCTTCCATTGAATTAGAAACCTGCTTAGTACCGATTACATTTTCCTATTTACCATAACGTCCAGGAAGCTGAGCAGAGGAGATGAATGAAAGAGAATAAAGCCCCCTTTTCTACTATGCTGACACATTCCTGTGTCCCCGCCTGAAACGGCGCCTCTCTGAATCAGATCCAACACCAAGGGGGGCTGCAGAAATGCTGGGGGCACGTGTGGAGGGGGTGAAACCTGGACATGCACAGACAGAGGGAAAGCGACTCACAACGACACTGCCTGGATACACTCTCCAAATACACAAATGGAGCTAACGGTGAGACTGCAAGTAGAGTAAGGCCCAGCTAAAAACTCAAGGGATTGTAGTTATCATAATTCAGACTTCGAATTTAATTTACTGTCAAGGATTTTAGATCTCAGATAATACTATGAATTGGGGGTTTTTAAGATTGAACAATATAAATTTGGGGCTATAGGTTATGTTTTCTATGTTGCACAACAGAGTTTTGTAGATAATGCATATTTTATGGCTTCTATGATGTGTACAAATGAACAGAATTACCTTGCCAATGTCAGATCTAATAAACACATTGTAAGTAGGCAAACATCCCTTCTGGTGCTGTGAGGAAAAGAATTTGAAAGACACTCGCACAAAGAGCTACAGTGAGTGCTGTTCACACAGCAGTCCTCACCTTCTTCAGACCCACAAGGAAACTATGGAAATACTTAGGAGCCAGCCTGTGCCAAGCAACTTACTAAAGCTGTTCCCTGGGTACCATTTGGGTATGAAGTTGTACGCTTACTGTTTTCATGGCACAAGGGCTATGGCTACAGTCCACTAAATCGGCCTCGGGTGGAAAGAGCTGAGCAATTCTTTAAGTATTTAACACTTCCATCTAGGTGACGGGCTGTTTGCAAGAGTGTGTGTGTGCACATGATTTTGTTACTGGTCTCTGGGGCCCGAACAGGATTGCAGTAGCAGCTCCTCACCCAGGACAGGAGCTGGCAGGGAGCCAGGCACAGGTGATATCTTTGTTCAGAAAGAAACAGTCTGCAGTGGGAGGGCAGGCAAGCAAAAGGGGAGTGTAGGTTAAAGGCAGGAAAGACTAAGTGTCAAGGGACAAAGAACAAGGGCTGGAATGGAAGCTGCTACAATGGAGAAGAAGAGAAAGACTTGGGAAATACCACGAAGAAAGAATCGATACGACTAGACATGCCAATGTTAGGGACAAAGAGGCAGGACTGACCTTCTGGGACATCCATGAATAGCTGTTAGATACAGTACTGTGAGTGAGGTTAGATCCAGCCCTGGAGCGCAAGGCACACCGACCACCATGTATGTAGCAGGTCACAGCATGAATAAAGAAACAGTGGTGGACAGCCGGGCGCGGTGGCTCACACCTGTAATCCTAGAACTCTGAGAAGCCCAGGCGGGAGGATTGCTTGAGCTCAAGAGTTTGAGACCAGCCTGAGCAAGAGCGAGACCCCATCTCTACTATAAATAGAAAGAAAATTAGCCAAACTAAAAATAGAAAAAATTAGCCAGGCATGGTGGCGTGTGCCTGTAGTTCTAGCTACTCGGGAGGCTGAGGCAGGAGGATTGCTTGAGCCCAGGAGTGTGAGGTTGCTGTGAGCTAGGCTGATGCCACAGCACTCTAGCCCAGGCTACAGAGTGAGAGACTGTCTCAAAAAAAAAAAAAAAAAAAAAAAAGAAAAGAAAAGAAATGATGGTATCCACATTCCATGGTCATTACCAAGACAGATTTACCTACATTATCACTGATCTAATTTGCATCTATAATAGAACAGAAAATCCCCTCGATATGTCTAAGAGGAAGCCAACAAGCAGATGTGGTGCTCCATTATTTAGATGAAATTTTAAAGAGGCAAGATATGGTTTAACAAACCTTTTCCTGAGATTTAATGAGTGCTGTCAGGTGCTTCAGGACCACGGGCCCGTCTAAACTGTACATGAAGTTAACATTATCGAAGATAATCACTCCTTCGTGGGGCCAGGCCGGCGGCGGGCGTTTCTGGTATTCCCAAGGTGCTTCTTTCTCAAGGTTTGTATATTCCATCACCCTTTCTACAGAAATCATCTGAAAGAGATAAGGCACCCGCACAGGTTAGGGATGTGGTCTGGTTCGTGAATGCTAAGAGACTGTCAATGAAACCTGCATCTTTTGTAAACAGCTGGTTAAGGAAAACTCAGGTCTTCATCCCCACAGGAGAGAAGTAAGAGATTGCTTTAGGACTCTGACGATTTACAACCTTGTTCATCACTGTATTACACCTTCACTTATGGCTACTTCCTTCAACATTACATTAAAACTAAAAGCATTAGAGAAATGAATGCTTATAGATTTTATTTACCCACTTCTATTTACTCACATCTGAGTAAAAGACAAGGACTTTGTAAAAGAAAGGCATGCTTACGGTCACCAATCAAAATCTTTTGCTATACAAGGGCCACCTGCTATACATCAGTTAAACTGGGGCAGGGAGCAGTGGCTCAAGCCTGTAATCGTGGCACACTGGGAGGCCGAGGCAGGAGGATCACTTGAGCTCAGGAGTTCGAGACCAGCCCGAGCAAGAGCCAGACCCCATCTCTATTGAAAATAGAAAAATTAGCCAGGCATGGTGGTACGTGCCTCCCAACTACTCAGGAGGCTGAAGCACGAGGATTGCTTGAGCCCAAGAGTTTGAGGTCACAGTGAGCTACAGTGATGCTGCTGCACTCTATTCTGGGTGACAGAGTAAGACTCTGTCTCAAAAATAAAGAATAATAAATATATAAATATTAAATAAATAAACTGGGTGGTCCTCAAACCGTACTGTAATAATTAGCCACCTTCTGCTCTACATGAAGAGTGAAATGAAAAGATTTCATGTTGTTTTTCTTCCTTTAGGAGAAGGTGCATATAACCTGACGCCTCTGACTAGAACATTCCAAGATGAGGCTTGTCCTACCAGGAAGGCCTCCTGCCTCCTGTTCAAAATATAAGTGAATAAATGATAAAACTGATAGGGGTGGGTGTGGGAGGGGGAAAGATTAAACTAATTAAACACACAAACAACCTCAAGACACTGAAGATTCTTCTTTTACCAGGAATGAGGAATTACCCATTAAGAAACAAAAATAAAATGCCTCTAAGAAATTAGCTCATATCCTCTCTAGGACTTCAGAAACTCCCTCCTACAGAGACATTTATTACATCTGAAGACAGCTTGTGATGAATATAAAACCTGCTGACATAGCACACATAAGACTGAGAAGAAGACGTATATATTTTATGTTACATTAACTTTAAACAGATGGAGGAAGGATCTTAAAAAACTGTTAGCTACAATGTAAAAATAACAGCTTAATATTTTACATAAGAATTGCTTTTATGCCATGTAATGGCGAGGAGACTTGAAAAGGCCAAGAGCCTTACGATAAACATTACCATATTCTCAACTTCGGCACTCTGTCTAACGCACCACTGGAACATCCCCATGATGGTGAGAGAGTAGGACAATGCCAAGCCCACCTGCCCAGCATCCAAAGCTGCAGGAGGAGGAAGAAGGGAATAAAGTCAGCCTCATTCCGAACCTGAGCCTGGCTCCCTCTGACACTTTGCCAGGAGGAGCCCTCCATCACGATTACGCAATGTGCCTATCACGGTAGCAACGGTTATACTTTTACTATCTGTTGATTGAGATTGTGATACAATGAATAAAACAGCGATTATAAATTCAGAAAGATTATTGAGTTTATGAATGCCAACAAGATCAACATACACTTGGAAAACAGCACAGCATATGTGAGGGCTAATGTCATTATTCAGACAATCGTCATTATGGTTTCAAAGCACATTACGTAATTCCACATTCTACGTCCAATGCAACCATAGTTGGAAACCGCTAAAAACAAGGCTATAGGTCCGAAGAGCCAATGCTTTTGAGGTTAAAATGCCATTCTCGTTTTCCACCATGAAATACGGTCATTCAGTGTTATTACTGTGGAAGAGTTAGGGGTGGGGAATGCAAGCCATGCACACCAACACCTGATGTGGTAGTGATGACGATGTTCTTCCCTGCTGAGAATCCTTCTCGACCTAATGCACCAGGCAACGACAACCAACAGATCTAAGCAGTCCAAAAGGTAAAACCTAAAGCCCTAAGCTGAACAAAACACTTGATAGTAAAGCTTGATTTTCTCCTCACAATCCCCAGCCACTAGCAGGAATGAATATTCAGAGTATCATTTAGGCACAGTTCAACCCATTCAAAGAAGGATAAAAGAGACCCAAATGATGCCTTTAAAGGGATCACACTACTGAATCATACCCAACCTGAAAAACTATCAACGCTTAAATAGAACCAAATAGTGTTAATATATAATATCGGACAAGGTGGCGAGAGTTGAGTTTAACAACTGTAAACACAGCTAAAGATTGTAATCATACCATGCATAGTTGCCCGCATCTGTACTTACATTGTGCCAGAATCAGGGTCCCAAAGGAAACGACGATGACAAATAAGGCACAGATGGCATCCAAACGCACGGCGAACCACCGGGACGTTGTCAAAAACAAGAACCAAGCCTCTGGATTTGGGAATCATAACATGCAGGAGGAATAAATACAAAAACCATATTAACTGCACTGAACATGACAGGGTGTTCTGCCCAGCTGAGCTACAGAAGATGCTCATGCAGAGTAGGGCAGCAAAGTCGCACACCCAAGGAACCGGCAGATTCCAGAAAGCTAAGCGATACAAGGCAACACACAGCACACACACAAACAGCGCAACATAGAAAAATGCTCTCATGCATGCATCTCTTGCAGTGCTGGGCCTCACTGTGTATTTCATCCACTCATGGGGTTGACTGTTCCCAGTTCTCCAACTACAGAGAGTGTGGCTCCCAATTTATTTTCAGCTCCAGCTTACTGGAGGGTCCTGAATACAGTGGATATTGCTCTGGGGCAAATAACTATTTAATACCTCACTAAAAGGATCTGCATGTGGTTTTTAAAGTGTCATTTTTTTAATCATCAAAATACAATAAATACTGTAAAGGTGGATAGGATTTTGTAGATTTAGAGGAAATTCCAAAGTTTCCAAATGGAAAAACAAACTTCACAAATGCAAAGGATAATACACATCAAGTGGTTGGCAAATCTGGTAACTGGGATATTGATTTCCTCTGCCACCCCCTTGTATGCTCTGAAGCAAGGCTCAGCACACTACGGCCTAGGTGCCTTTGTAAATAAAGTTTTACTGAAACACAGCCATGGCCACTTGCTGATATGTCATCTGTGCTACTTAGGTGATACAACAGCCAAGGTGAATAGTTGCAAGAGATGATGTTGCACACAAAGCCTAAAACATGTGTACCAGGTGGCCCTTTACAAAAAAGGTTTTCTGCCCCCTGCCCTGGAGTGACAGACAGCCACAGGGAACAGTGATGGAAGGACCACACGAGCCACTCAGCGGGAAGAAAGAGGGGAAGCACAGAGGTGCTGGCCTTTGAAACCATCTCCAGAAATGTACAGACCCGAATGTAAATCCTGATGTGCATCAAACAGTTCCTGAAACCTCTCTTCAGCTTTGTATGCCCGAATGGTCCAGAGCCCCTGGAGAGAAGATGACAAGTGGGAAAATACCGGACTCCGTGCTGCAGAAAGAGACAGAAAACAGAAAGCTCGGTGAGGCTAGATGCAGGGAACCCAGCAGCCTCCCACGCTCTGTGGTCACACACATCCTACCACACCCAACACTAAGGCTTCCTGGGGCTTCTGCTTCAAGAAGAAACGCTCCCAACGGTCTGCAGAGAACCATGAACGTCTAACCTCAGACCCTTGGGCAAACCACACCTCGCTTTTAGGACCTGGATACGAAAGTCTCTGATGCTATCTTTGTCTAAATTCAAATCTAGTTATAATTCCTTCCTTGCTAGCTGATCCTTCAAGGTCTTCCCTCCGTATTCTTACCTGACATCTCTTTTGGCAGAAATAACTTCTCAATGATTTGTTTTGAGCTAGTGGCATTTAAAAAAATAATTCTATTAGAGTACTCACCACAATGAAATAATTAGCTATTCATGTATCCGTCCCCATTTTAGATGACTAATTTCTAAAGGGCTGGGATAACCATTGCATCCTACTAACTAGAATAGCACCTGTCGCATGTCACCTCCCTGCATCCAGGGGAATCTTCTGTGCACACTTGTGTGCGGGAAGATTGATCACGATGCACCTGGTGGTGCGTTGCTCACAGGACCTGCCCCAGTCAAGTCATCTTGGCATGGTCCAGACTTCAGCTCCATGAACCTGATGCATGTTTTTATAACTGCCTTGCTGAAAACTTGTCCTGATGTTTGGAGGTCCCTGTGGCATGTGCCACTGCCCTTTTCAGAATGTGACTGTGGCATCAGTGGACTCGTCAACCTCATAGGATGAAAAAGGCTAATTGCCTTTCAGGTAACTTTGTTTTGGTTGGGGGCCTGATGTCCCACGCTTGGTCATTTGTTTTGAGCACACTGTTTTACGACCACCGGGGCATGCGTCCCTCTCGCACATCAGGGGAACTCGCAGAGCAGGGACAAGTCCCTGGGGTTCCAGTCTCCGGCATGACTGAGGGTATACTGAGGCAGGAGCATACTGGGAGCACGTGACCTAGCACATTGCCTTTAATGTTCTTGTCCGGGATGATTACTTTGGGTTTGTAAGTAGGAAACCCTGATGTATTACTTTCATGCAGCTCCAAGAGAAGATCAATTAGTAAAACATAAGGTGTTTGGGAAAAGTGAAGAAAATCTATCTTATCTGAAGCTGCTTATGTTTGATAAAATAACAGAGGGAAAAAAACGAATCCAGGGAAACCCTCGAACTTACTATCTGGGGCTAGCTCCTCAGTCTGGGGTCACCAGACTGTGAGAGTTGGCTCAATACGGATGTGCTCGCTCTGCGTGTGGGCACTGCACGTGTTCCCGGGTGCTGGGGTAGACGTGTGCTGGGACACAGTCTCCTCGTACCCAGCCCCACAAACAAGGAGAAAGCTGGCAGCCGAGTATGAGATGCTGGGCTTCGGAGAAGGAGGGAAGCCCTGGGTCGAGGAGTGACAGCCGGGCTGTGGGCCCACTGACCATCTGCTCCTCCTTGGGGACCTTTCCGGAGTGGGGTGCCTGACCTGGGGCACCAAGTGTTAGGGGCTCTCTCCTGTGACACTGCTAGGAGAAACAAGACCTTCCCTGAACTCAGATTCGCCACCAGGACATGATCTGACATTTCCCTCGTATCGAATTCAGGCAGAGAGCCTCCCATCACTCTGCGGTGGCTCTGACTGTCCGGCTGCATGTGTGTGGTCTTCCTCTAGCATCTACACCACTTTCCATCTTCAACACACTGAGTCACTGTTTACTTATTTTAGCTTCGACTTTGCACTTCTAATTAGGACAGCAGTAATACGGTGAGAGGACTGAGCCCACGCTCCCAATAAGGAAGGTCTGGGATTTGGTCAGTCTGGAAACAGGATGCTTCCAGAATAACCCAAGAAAATTCCAGGGAATTCCGGAATTCCCAATACCCTCACCTAGAGAGTGCCAAAAGTCTAGCTCCCAACAGCTCCGAGAATTCACTAGAGCTATGCTTTCATTCCCAGAGCAAGGCAGTATCGTGACATAAACACTTTCATCATAGACAGTGCAACTGAGAAGGAGGGAGATGTGATGACCAGCCAGGCAGGGCACTTGAAGGAAATTCTACAGCTTGGCCATTGTCATTTGTTTCCCTTATCAGGAGACCAGAGTTGCCACTGTTTATCTCGGGTTAGGTTTCAGGGCAGGGTCAGCTTGAAAAGGTAGGTGTCATCCCAGCCCTAAACAGCAGGGAAGAATCTGACGTCTAAGTCAGGAACTCTAACTCAGACTTGAGTTACCAAGGTGAGGCAGGAGTCAGTACCTGTGAAGAGATAATCCTGTCTCTTTCATGCCCCACTTAGGGCTGAGTGGGCTGCTGGTGGGGTGAACCAGGGGTCCACAAAGACAACTAATACCTAGGGAGAGCGCAAACAAAGGCTCTGCTTCTGTTGCCTCTTCCCAACACTGACTCATCAGGCTATCCTGAAGTAGACCTCGCTAACACCGATGAACTAGCTAGTAGGTCCTGACAGACATAACCTGCCATTTTACAAGATTAACAGCTGCATTTCCCATGCCCCTAAAGATCAACAGCTGCATTTCCCAGGCCCCTGAGGACTCTGGGACCTACTGTACAGGGACTGCATACGTTCCCTGGGAAGAAGCAGGGCATGGGATGGGTCTGAGAGTTGACAGTCTAGGTACAGGTACCACTGATGCTATGTGAGACCTTCTGATGATTATTAGGTGTGTAATTCTCTTGTGTTTAAGGCACTAGTGCCTTTGTTACTTCTCTTGCAGTCAAAGTTCTAGTGCCCTTACCAAGCATTGACTCAGGCAGTCCGCACAAGAGCGCCAAGGGGCAGGTATTATTATATCTGACAGAGAGAAAAAATAGCCTTGAGGCATTAAGAACACTGCCCAAGATGAACTAAATTAACCTGAGTAGGTGTTAGAGTTGGGCATCAGACCCAACTTTGTCTTATTCCCAAGGCTGTGCTTTTAATGTGAGCCTTTGTGTCTCAGAGGGAAGATGATCGAAGTTAAAGATTTCACGAGTCACTGAATTTCTCCACACTTTGTAGCCCATGTTTAGAAAATTGCAAAATCTTACCTAGCTAATGTCCAATAACTTTCCCCATTCCTGTACCTCTTAAGCGCCTGAAGATGAACAACGAGCCTGGGCATCTGGCATGAGCAGACAGACTCAAGGCTCTACAGTCTGAACGTATGTGACATGTGGGTTCACATTCCCCTGGCGAATGCCCAGGGCAGGCATAACTAGTGGATCACAGCACCTTTACAGACAGAACTTGGATATGGCTTTATAATCCAGGCATTGCCAAATGAATAAAGATGGCTAGAGAGATGCAACCAAATGCCATCCTGGTTTTATGCACTTTCCTATGTCTGCCTATTGCTACACTAACTTTTACCAAAAAAAAATTATAGGGCTGGGCAAGGTGGTTCATGCCTGTACTCTTGGCATTCTGGGAGGCCAAGGCGGGAGGACTGCTTAAATTCAGGCATTCCAGATCAGCCTGAGCCAGAGTGAGACCCCTGTCTCTCCTAAAAATAGAAAAATAAGCTGGGCATCGTGGCGTGCCTGTATTCACAGCTGCTTGGGAGGCTGAGGCAGGAGGATCATTTGAATCCAGGAATTTGAAGTTGTAGTGAGCTATGAAGATGCCACTGAACTCTACCCAGGGCGAAAGAGACAGACTCAAAAATAAATAAATTTAAAAAAAAAATTATAATCAACTACAGATTTGTTCTTAAGATTTCTTAAATGAGGCCAGGCATGGGGCTGGCCTCATTATGGGGCTCACACCCATAATCCTAACACTTTAAAAGGCCAAGGCAGGAGGATTGCTTAAAGTCAGGAGTTCAAGGTTACAGTGAGTTATAATTGTGCCACTGTACTCCAGACTGAGTGACATGGCAAGACTCTGTCTCTTAAAACAAAAAAGAGGATTCCTTAAATGTCAAGCCTATGGTTCCACAGGTAGCTAGGCAGTATAATCAAGGCTTAGTTGGCCTTAAAATCACCAGGATGAAGTAGGATTATGACTTCTTGCCATAGCAATCAGGCATCTGTCTTTGGGTTGGAGATTCTAGTAGTGGATCAAAAAAGCATGATCAATTTCAGCTTATAAAAAAACAAAGGAATTGTTATTTATGGCACAAACCCACCACCCGGAAGGATACAATAAAAAATTCTAATCAACTGGCCACATTTTGCTACCTGGGGACATGGAGAAGGGAACATCCATATTTAACCTATTGTTACAGCCAACTGGGGTGCAGGAAAACCTACATGTTCAACAGGGGGGATGACAAAGTTGTCAGAATGTCCAGTTCAAAATGTTCTCAAGTTTAAGGTATGTGCTAGGATTCAAGAGAGGAACTCCCACACTGCTGCTTGGAAAAAAGCCTTAGTAAGCCCTCTTCTCTCCACATGCACGGGAAGTGGCCCTTGTCACACACAAAAATCTACATCAAAGTGTTCCTTCTCGAATGAACAATCCTTGAAGAAACCTTCCTTTGCAACTCTACTGCTGAAGAGCTGTCCATGAGCGGTCCCGAATCATAAAATGTCTGCTGCCTTCTTTGTCTACATAGAAGACTGGCTGGTGCCAGTGAAATGCATAGGGAAAGGTCTCCCAGCAAATCCAATCGTTTATGCTCTGCCTTTGTCAAGTACTATCCTTGTAACGTGTCAGGTCAGCAGAGGGTTCCATACATCTGGACCATGCTGTTCCACCTTCCTGCTGGAAAACCTCACAAGACCAGATTTCACCGAACTTCAGCTGCCCGAGGACTGAAAAATTTTCTTAGAGCTTTTATGAAACTGCCACCCACTCTCCTTTACGCAGTTATGATAACTACATCTTCAGAGTTTATTATTAAAAAGAAAATACATGCCACAATGAAACACACATCTGTCCTAATACACTTTATATTTCTCACACAGTAGATACTAACAACCATGAGACTCAGTAAGTTTCTCTTCTTGGCTTGGCTTCCAGAAACCTGAGTTGGCATTCATTTGTAGTAACTGTCCATAGCAGAGGTTTTCTGATACAAAATATCTTCCTTCTTTACCTTTTGGCTATCATCCTTATACCTTTTTTAAAAAAAGTAACAATTCTATCCTTCTTATGATTTTTTGTTTCAGTAATAATATGTTAATGTGTGCATTCATAATGAGATGAACTCTAGATAATTTCATCCTCTGTGATTACATGTGGAATAGAGTGATTAATCATCGGATGTTCTCCCCATTATTCCAAAATCAGGAAGTCGAATAGAGCGATACAATAGACTAAATGCATTCTAAACTGATCTCTCTCCCAAGGAGATTATTTTCAGTGTCCATTTATAGGGACAGCCCAGGGGTTGGGGATGACCTCCAACTGTAACATTACACCAAGTACCGTTGATAATAAAGGGGTAAACTGATAACAACACGTTTTCCTATTGAAAACATTTAATGACTGCAACTTATTAGCCATTTTTTGAGTGGGCAAAAGTAATGTATTTTCCAAATGTATTGCTGCTGACATGAGGATATTTCTAAGCCTTCCTTTCCTTTCTCTAAACTTTTCCTTGTCTAGCATCTTCAGGGAAAGAAAACTGCTCTGATTATTTCCCTTCTACATTAGTTACAATATAGTGAAATATTTTATTTCCAAAAAAAAAAAAAAAATGCTCACAGACTGTCTGCTTTTGTGTAAGGAAGTATGTCATGAACAAAACAGAAATGGTCCTTGTCTCCCCATTGCTCATATTCCAGTGCAATGCTATTCCTAAAGTGTCCTTCACTTCTTCCCCATTGGAAACTGCAAGGTTACACCTGACATGCTACCAGCTCCAGCTGCCCTGGGGGCCACAATGACTCACGGGAGCCATAACATTCAATTAGCTAATGTCGGAGAAATTCTGGAAGATGGCGTCTGCAGAATTTCAGGGGGACTCCTTAACAATGGCATCAATGGCTCACACTGCCACCAACCTGAGAGTCTCCATACTCACTTGTGGATTCCAGGCGTTTGACATCTCTTGATGTTTCTAAGAAATATTGCCGGAGATAAATGAAAATGATGCCAAGCGGAACCAAAGGTATCGCAATCCACGGAATCACAGCCACAGCCACAGCTATCACCACAACCACTTGTAGAAATGTCTGAAAGAGCAAAAGTAGATACAGGACCTCTTTATCAAGAATTCTTTCCAAAAATACTTCATTGGGTTGTTTTATTCAGATTACACTTCCTTCCTTGAAAGAGTTGTTGGAATAGCAGGGAAGGCTTTTCCGTTCAAAGAAATAAGGAATGTACAGGTGGTACTGACAATAATACTTACCACAGGTCTGCCGCGCACAAATACTATGAAAAGAACTTTTGGGGCATTGCTTCTTTTGATGCACTCACTAGCTCCATAAGGTAGGGCATGATTATTTTCCCTATTTAATGGGCTACAAAGCTGAGATTCACAGTAGGATTTGAATCCCAAACTCTGATGAGTTACTAGATGCTAATAGGGAAATGAGAGAGCAGGTATCATAGATTAGGAATCCACAAACCACAGTGATACATGGGATAAAGAAGTGACTAATTGCAAATTCAGTGCTCAAAAAAGGAGGCAATAATTTAAACCTTCACCTTTGGAGGTGTGGAGACCTCACTCTTAGTTTCCGCCCATTGTAAATACTGACGGAGGACTGTGTATCTGGCTGCATATTAAATACATTGCATGTATCAACTCGTACAAACCTCATAACACCCCTATGCAGTAGTATTATCATCTCATTTTACAGATGGAGACACTGAGGCACGTGGAGAGGAAAAGAAACTTGGAGACTATACAGCATCAGTGACGGAACTGGGGAGCCCACATTGCTAGCCAACAGATTTGAGCAAACCCTCAGCATATGGCCAACTTTTTGTTGTTCAGGAAAAACTTTTTATTATTCAGAAAGAACTTTTGGACTGCTTCGGGTCTAGTAAGTTGTCTCTAATTTTTCCTTTAAAAACTCTTACTTAAGGAATTACAGAGTCAATCAACAAGCCCAATGAAGAAAAATGTGATAAAACAAATGTTTTATATTCCTTAGAAACCTAAGGAAGAGTTTTGATAACAATAAAACAACTTACAGTCTCTAAAAGGGTTTGAAAGAAATTTTTAGGCCTTGCACATACATTAAACTTTCCGCCATTTAGGATAAATATTTGAAATGCCTATTTCAAAGCCACATGATGATAACAATAGCAAATGCCGTGTTTCAGGTGCTTCCTGGGTGTAAGGCACTGCAGAATGGCTCTATGAATATTCGCTTAATCATCACCTCACCCCATGATGTGATGTTTTCTTGGAAAATTACCTTGGTCTAAAAGATATTTAAAAAAAAAAGTCACTGGATAATGCTGACTTAAGTATCCATCTTTATCAGAAAAAGTATGATATATTAACAGTTATCTATGGCTTCAGGTGATACGAATGCAACTCAAGTTAGTGTCTACCTGCTAAGAAAGCACAATGCTCGGTTTTTCAAAAGGATGGAATGGTGGGACCATTCAGAGTCACACAATGAGATCCAAGGACTCCAAAGTTTACCATTTTACATGAATATACATGACTGGAAAGCACAGAGTGCTATGGAGATATAGGGAGGAACAGAAGAACAGTTTTTGAGGGTTCTAAGAAGGACTTAGGACCTAATTTCGCAGGCTAATTTTACAGACTATCTGAAAAAGCAGCATGAATAAGCATTTGCTGGTAGCAATCACAGCTTCCCCACCTGATCACAGGCTACTCTGTGTTCTCGTAGCATCAGCACCAACACCATCTGCTGCCAGCCCAGTGCCCTGCCCTCTGGCCTCTCCTATGAGGTGGCCAGTCTCAGACTCCCAGCCAATTAGGGAATAACAGCCTGCTCAGGTCAAAGAGGAGAGCTGATCATCAAAACGGTCTTAAAATACCTGCAAGTAGATCATACCGATACATGTTGATTTAAGAATTATTGTTTTAATTAAAAAAAAAAAAACAACTCTCCTAAAAGTTCTAAGCCTAGAAAGCAAAATAACATAGAGAAAAACAAAAATAAGGGCCACATTTAATTTTAATAAATATATAAAACGTCAGGACAAAAAATAAGAGTTGAATACTGCACATGTTTAATATCTATATACGAATGGTGGTCAAATGTAAAATTTCTCCAGGAAGGTTCGTTTTCCAGAATTAATATCGTATCCCAATCTTATAGACTTAAACATATTTCTTTTCACGAAGGCAGTTTTAAATATGAGGACCTGTATGCCTACCTGGCATTTAACCACCAAACTATTTATGGTCCTATAAGAATTTTTAGATTATCTTCCCACAACTTTATTTAAACTTAATTGTGTGAGATTTCATTCCTGCTAGTCTTTGTGAATTTTATGTCAAAGGACATGTTTTGTATAAATAGCAGTAAAAAATGTATTTTTATTTTATGCAAATAAACATGCCATCTATACTTTTTTTTTTTTTTTTTTTTTGAGACAGAGTCTCACTTTGTTGCCCAGGCTAGAGTGCGTGCCGTGGCATCAGCCTAGCTCACAGCAACCTCAAACTCCTGGGCTCAAGCAATCCTCCTGCCTCAGCCTCCCAAGTAGCTGGGACTACAGGCATTCGCCACCATGCCCGGCTAATTTTTTGTATATATATTAGTTGGCCAATTAATTTCTTTCTATTTATAGTAGAGACGGGGTCTCACTCTTGCTCAGGCTGGTTTCGAACTCCTGACCTCGAGCAATCCGCCCGCCTCGGCCTCCCAAGAGCTAGGATTACAGGTGTGAGCCACCGCGCCTGGCCTACCATCTATACTTTTGACTCACTCTACTCCTAATTTGAACTCTCTCCCCTCATTCTCATATTAGGCACAAAGTGACATATGTATTTAATCAGCAGGCCTCTTGATCAGTAGATGGTGTACCTTTATTATTTATTTATGGTATTAAAACAGAACATCAAAACCATTAAGATTGCTAACACCTTGGAGGAACCAGAAAGCTTTTAATTCTACTGTTAGTCAGCCTCTTAAGAATTATGTCCCAAGATGTGATATATACAAATTGTCCAGATTAATGCTTTAAATTATTACTGGCTTTGCACAAGAGTGACTTAAGAACAAGAAACAAAGCAGGATTCTCTTCTTGACAAGAAAGCACAACAAGATTTCCTCCTGATTTAAAGAAGACAAAAACTGACGCCTAGTTTGATAAGTAAGCTATTTACTGATGTGGGTGTAGAAGAGATTCTGCTGCCTATCTTACTCTGGAAACACATGAGATTTTTAAAAAATGACCTTAAAATGAAATGACTATCATAACAGATAGTGCTGCTAACTAATACAGGATTCTTGTGGAGGCATTAAAATTTTGAACATAGTATATAAACCTCTAAAAGTATTAAGAAATGGAGACATAATTTATGTCAAATTATACTCATTACCTTTAATTATAGAATGAAAATAGGAGAAAATATGGAAGGCTCTTAAATGTACACTCATAATCCTTCATACTCACAGCATCAGCATTTATTTCTCAGATTTAAGTTGCGTGCTAACATGACACTGTGTGTGACTCAGGGAGGTCAGAGGTCAACTCTGGATCCCAGGTATATTATCTCCATGGGACCCACCTTGGGAGGTCTCCTCCCCTTTATCACCTGTTTCCTTTGACCTCACCCAACTCAGTTCACTCTGTTGAATCAGAACTTTATATAGAGTGCTGATATCTGTATGAGGAGATCTACAGAAAAGTTCTCTAAGATTAAGGTTTTCTAACCTTGTCCTTTCTTGGAGACTTGATACACTAATCAGTCCTTCCAGCCTTCACTGGATGATGTGATCTTCTCACATCCACATCTGCTCTCAGACCTGTGTTACCCTTCAGTTAGCTGTTAATCCTGCACCACAGCTAACTGCACTGAGGAGGGAAGGATGTGTGGTTATAATCTGGTTACAAAACAATAGAAGGCATTAGGGAAATGCGGTGCACCTCTTCCTTCCTTTGTGGTCAGTGTGTCTCATTGAGAAGCACCTTCCTTTCCACCTTTTTTTAGTATTAATCTTTCTCATGAAATTCAAGGCTGGCAGCCATGTATATACTACCTTTCAGAGGCACACCTTAAAAAGAAAGGCACATAGGGTGGAAATAAAAGGTTGGGAAAAGGTATCCTGTGAAAACCCTAACCAAAAGAGAAGTAGACTGTCTATCTCTACCACTATGAATATAGAAGCTCTAATTTAGGAAGGATTCCTAGAGATAAAAGAAATATTTCATAGGATTAAAGGTTTGAATTACCCAGAAGATATATACAACAATAAATTTTTATGAACCTAAAAATATGGCTCCACAATGCATAAGGGAAAATCCAACAGATCTCAAGAAAAATAGAAAAATCTACAATTATAGTCAGTATTTTAACCCACTTATTTCAATACTTGATAGAATAAGCATATTGAAATTTACCAGTGATTAGAAAGCATAATGAACAAACTTGACCTAATGGCTACAATACTATAGATAATAACTTACATAATAAATTCTCTTTAAGTACACATATACTACATCATAAAGCAAAATCAAAGAATATGAAGAGACAGAAATTATACAGAATATATTCTGTATGTGAATCTAAAAAGAAATCAATAACAAAGTAACTAGAAAATGACTAAACATTAGAAAATACAGCAATACACTTCTAAATAACACCTGGCTCGAAGAAATTTTTAGAAATTACAAAGTATTTTCAAGTTAAAAACAAAAAATCTAATGATATTAAAATTTGAGCCCTGCAACTAAAGGTGTGTTGAAAGGTAAATTTATAGCTTTAAAAATTTTTTTAAAAAGACAAATGCGAAAACTCAAGGATCTTAAAAAAAAACCTTAGAAAGATAAAAAAACAAAAAAACCCCCCAGCATATTAAATTAAAATGTGACAAAAATGGAAATGAGAAAAAGTAGACAATATGAAATAGAAAACTAACTTCAAGGAGAGAAAATACTAATGAAATTAAGAAATTACACCTGGACTAATTAAGAAAAAAGAGAGGAAACAATACCATCATCATGAATTAATAGGGGATAACACAAGATATACTAAAGGCATTAAAAAGAGGCTACAACAGAGTATTAGTCACCATTCTTTGAAGAGTCATAATTTCAAATTATTAAATCTACGAAGTAAAATAATGTTATAAAGAGGATATAATAAATGTTGTGCCAATGAATTTAAATTTTTTCAGCAAATTTATTGAAAAATGACACACAAAATCTGACATAAGAACCAGAAATATGAATAATTCTATGCCAATTTAAGAATCTGAATTCAGAATTCAAAAATTTCTCACAGAAAAAACTTTAGGCCTAGTGACTTCACAAGTTGATTTTGCAAAAATATTTTACCAAATTCTACTAAAGAATTCAAACACAAAATTATCCTGATATAAAAACCAAAAAAAGGAAAATTATACCAAACTATTTCAAGAATACTAAATAACATACCAATAAACTGAATCTAACAATATAAAAAAGATAATACTTCACAAACTGATTATTCCAAAAATACAAGGCTGACTTGAGATCTCACAATTAATAAATCTATGTTATGTAACACATTAACAGAATAAAGGAAAAAAACCTTTATTGGTTATCTCAATAGTTAAAGAAAGAGCATTTCACAGAATTCAATGATCACTGATGTTTTTAAGAGTGATTCTTAGGAAGATAGGAATAGAAAGACATTACCTTAATCTGATATAGGGCATCTATGAAGAAAAATCCACTGTAAATGTTATTCAAATGTCATCAAATGTTATTTGATGCTGATATAGCAAAAGTTTTCCTTCTGAGCAGAGGGGAGAACCACAATGTATGATACTACTACTTCTATTTTTAAAGAAAGACAAGAGGTTCTAGCCAGAGCAATAATGCAAGAAATAAAAAAAAGAAAGTATAATGAATGGAATTCAAAAATAAAACTTATTATTCATAGACATAACATTTATACAGATAATCTAAACAGATCTATAGATTAGTAAAACAAAAAAATTTTAACAGGGATACTTTACAAAGTAAATGTACAAAATGCAATTGTACTTTTACATATTAGCAATAAACCATGAAATTTTTAAAAGCAAGCCATATACAATAACATCAAGAAACATCAAATGCCTAGAATATACCTAATGAAAGATGTGCCAATCCTTTTATATTGAAAATTATAAATATTATTGAAAGGATTTAAAGACCTATAAGAATAAAGGATATAGCATATTATACTTGAAGACTCAATAGTGTCAAGATGTTGAATCTTCCCAAAGTGATCTATAAATTCAATATAATCTCAACACAAACCCCAGTAAGTATTTTTGTGGAAGCTGACAAGCAACATTTACATGAAAATACAAAGTGCCAAGACTTGTGTTACCATATTTTAAGGCTTATCAATCATAAGGCTACGATAGATAATTATTACACAGTATAATACTGGCACAAGAATAGACAAAAAGATCATGGGAACAGAAAACAGTCCACAAACAGACCCATACCTTTAGAGTTGCGTGAACTGTGACCACAGAGATACTATGATACAGCGAGGAAAATAATAAATCAATGAATAAATTAATAAATAATAAATGTTGCCGGTTCAGTGGGATATGCATATGAAAACGGAATGCTTTACTTGAAACTATACCAAAAAAAAAATCAATGCCAGGTATATCATATATCTAAATTTTAAAAGTAAAAGAATAAAGTTTCTAAGAGGCAACAAAAGAATATCCTTATGACTCTCAAACAGTTACAGATTTTCAAAAATACAAAAAGCAATAAACATAAAAGATAAGATAAACATGTTTATGAAAACACATCATATGGGACTACAATGGTAAATATTAGTGCAGAAGGGATATAATAAAAAACTTATAATTTAGAATAAAGAATTCTATGAATCAATAAGAAACAAAACAAAACCAAAAAATCCCCACAGTCTGCAATAGGAAAAGTAGATATTCACTCAAATAGACACTTTGAAAAATATGATATTTGAATGGTCAATAAGCCTATGAAAGAAGAAAACTCTAAAAATAAATCAAATGGAAATGCTAGAAACAAAAATGGGAATATCAAAAATAAAAAACACATTCAATGGGCTTGCAGCAGACTAGGATAACTGACAAAGGATCAACGATCAGGAAGACAGATCGGCATACATCACCCAAAGCGAAAGACAAAATTATAAGAGACTGAAAAACTAGAATGGAATCTCCCAGTTCTGTGGAACTTTACTAAACTGTCTAACATATGTCTAACTTTGAGTTGTGGAAGGGGAGCAGAGGGAAAAGAGAGGAATAATGGAGAAGAAGTGTATGAAACAATGAAGGCTCACAATTTTCCAAAATTGAAGAAAACTATCAACACACAAATTGAAGAAGCTCATTAACCTCAAGGGGGATACTAGACACATATATTCAAACAAGTAAAAACCAGAGACAATGAGTAAACCTTTTAAAAAGTGTGAAAAAAACACATATAATGTATGAGGAAACAAGCTTAATAATGATGACTGATTGATCACCAGAAACATGGACAGAAAAGGCAATTGAAGTGATGTATTTACTGTGCCAGAACAAATAAAAACGAATGATTATATAAACCTAGAATCTTATTTCCATTGGAAAGATCATTAAAAATGAAGACATGCTCAGACGGACCAAAGCTAAGGGAACTTGCTTCCCACAGACCAGCCTGAAAAGAAGTTCTCCAGGCTGAAGGAAAATGATACCAGATGGAAGCCTTGACTTCAAAAAGAAATAAAGAGGACTGGAAAGGGATAAATATGTGAATAAATATAAAACATAATTTTTTATAATATGTATGCACACACATGCATACATATGTATATATATTTCAACTTCTTTAAAAGACTATTGATTGTTTAAAGCAGAATCAACAGCAAAATATTGTGAGCTGGGGGGCTGAGAAAGATGGCTGAATAGAAACTTCCAGCGATTGTCCTCCACACGAACACCAAATTCAACAAATGTCCACCCAAGCAAGCTCCTTCAGAAGAATCAAAATTCAGGTGAATGATCACACTACCTAGTTTTAACATCATATCGAGGAAAGAAGGCACTGAAGAGGCCACAAAGACTATCTTGTATGGCCTATGCCACTCCTCCCTCATCCCCTGGCACCCCCAGTACAGACAGAATCTGTGGGGGTTAGGGGGAGACTGAAGTTGATGGTGGGACTTTGCACTAAACCTCGAAGCCATGCAGGCATAGGGGACCACAGGGCAGAATTCTGCCACTGCCCATGGAGGCAGCATTTAGACTAGCCTGGTCAGAAAGAATCCTCTGCCCTGAAACCTGAGTTCTGGCTAGCCTCACCATTGGCTGACAAAAAGCACCTGGGGCCTGGAATAAATTCATAAGGCAGTTAGGCCATAGGACTGCAGTCCTTGGGCAATTCCTGTGGCTGTAATGGCTCAGGTCACTTGAGGTGCAAGTGACCCAGTGACATACCAGTGGTAGAGACCAAGCCAGCGTCTCTGTCACTCACACACACACACACACACACCCTGCCAACCACAGGCAGTGCAACTCAGGAAGTCTTCTTCCACTTGGGGAAAAGAAAGGGAAAAGTTCAGAGGACTTTGTTTTGCAACTTGAGTATGAGCTCAGCCACAGTAAAATAAAGTACCAAGCTGACTCCTAATGATCCCACCAGTCTAGGCCTTAGTTCCTGGAAGGCATTACTAGACCAACCTAGGGCCAGAAGGAAATATGCTACTCTAAAGCAAAGGACCTAGACCTGGCAGGATTCACCACCTGCTGATAAAAGATCCCTTTGGCTTTGAATAAACATCACCGGTAGCCAGACAATAGCTAGCACTGGCTTTGGGTGAGATTGGACTGGCTTCAAGTATGACCTCATGCTGTTGGCCATGAGGAAGTCCCCACCCCACTCCTCAGAAAACTGTAGCAGCCCAGCACAGAGAATGAGGGAAGAGATTGAAAGACTTTGCCTGGTAATCCAGGGAGTTATCCCATATCTTATGAAAGTCCACCAAGGCAGTCTGTAAGAGTCACAGCACTACTGGGCTTGGGGCACCTCCAGTGCTGATACAGATGCAGTGATCAAAGATTTAATCACAATACTCAATTCTCTTTGAATATCTGGAAACCCTTCTCAAGAAGAATGGGTTCAAACAAGTCTATACTGCAAGGATTAAAATAAATACCTAAATGTTCAATGCCAAGACATCAAGGAACATCCACAAACATCAAAAACACCCAGAAAAACATGACCTCGCCAAACAAACTAAATAAGGTAGGTGACCTTTGAGACAAAGAATTCAAAATAGCTGTCATGAACAAAATCAATAAACTTCAATATAACACAGGGAAGGAACTCAGAAGCCTATAAGAGAAATTTAATAAAGAGATTGAAATAGTTTTTTTTAAAAAATCAAGCAGAAATTCTGGAACTTAAGAACGCAACTGACTGACTGACTAACTGAAAAATGCATCAGAGTCTCTCAACAGCAGAATTCACGAAGCCGAAGAAAGAAGTAGTGAGTTTAAAGACAGGATATTTGAAAATACGCAGTCAAAAGACAAAAAAGAATAAAGAACAAAAAAGAATGAAGCACACATACAAGATTTAGAAAATAGTTTCAAAGGGTAAAATCTAAAAGTTATTGGCTTTAAAGAAGAGGTAGAGAGATTAGGATAGAAGGTTTATTCAAGGAAATAACTTTCCAAACCTAGAGAAAGATATCAATATTCAAGTACAAGAAAGTCATAGAACACCATGCAGATTTAACCTGAACAAGACTACCTCAAGGCATTTAATAATTAAGCTCCCAAAGGTCACAGATAAAGAAAAGGTCCTAGGCCGGGCGCGGTGGCTCACGCCTGTAATCCTAGCTCTCTGGGAGGCCGAGGCGGGCGGATCGCTCGAGGTCGGGAGTTCGAAACCAGCCCGAGCAAGAGCGAGACCCCGTCTCTACTATAAATAGAAAGAAACTAATTGGCCAACTAATATATATAGAAAATATTAGCCGGGCATGGTGGTTCATGCCTGTAGTCCCAGCTACTTGGGAGGCTGAGACAGAAGGATCGCTTGAGCCCAGGAGTTTGAGGTTGCTGTGAGCTAGGCTGACACCACAGCACTCACTCTAGCCTAGGCAACAAAGCGAGACTCTGTCTCAAAAAAAAAAAAAAAAAAAAAAAAAGAAAATCAAACTTTTTAAACAGGGGAAATAAAAAAAAAAAAAAAAAAAAGAAAAGGTCCTAAGGGAAGCAATATGGAAGAAAAAAATAATGTATAAAGGAGTTCTAGGCCGGGCGCGGTGGCTCACACCTGTAATCCTAGCACTCTGGGAGGACGAGGTGAGCGGATCGCTCAAGGTCAGGAGTTTGAAACCAGCCTGAGCAAGACCGAGACCCCATCTCTACTATAAATAGAAAGAAATTAATTGGCCAACTAAAAATATATAGAAAAAATTAGCCAGGCATGGTGGCGCATACCTGTAGTCCCAGCTACTAGGGAGGCTGGGGCAGGAGGATCGCTTGAGCCCAGGAGTTTGAGGTTGCTGTGAGCTAGGCTGACGCCATGGCACTCACCCTAGCCTGGGTAACAAAGTGAGACTCTGTGTCAAAAAAAAAAAAAAATGATAGAAAACAAACAAAAAAAGGAGTTCTGATATGTCTGGCAGCAGACTTCTCAATGGAAAACTTACAGGCCAGGAGAGAGTGGCCTAACATAGTGGAAGTGCAGGGGGCAGGGAAGCGGGGATTTGGGGAGGGGTGGTGGGATAAACCCTTCACCTTAGAATATTATATGCTGCAAAAACATTCCTCAAACATGAAGGAGAAACAGAGTAGAATAATGGCTACCAGAGGCTGGGAAGAGTAGCGGGGGGAAGGGATAGACTGGGGATGGTTAGTGGGTATAAAAATAGTTAGATAATTAGATAGAATGAACAATAGTTGAGAGCACAACACAGTGCTACAGTCAACAATAAGTTAAGGTATACTTTAAAATAACTGAAAGAGTGGAATTAGAATGTTCCTACACAAAGAAATGATAAATGCCTAAGGTGATGGATACCCAAATTATCCTGATTTGATTAATTCACATTGTATGTCTTGCATGTACCCTATAAAGATATACAACTACTATATACCCATAATAATTAAAAATTTAAAATGAGGCTTATACTATATGTAGATGTGAACAATATAACACCATGAGCCCAATGAATAAGAGAAATGAATTATGCAATGGTAATATTCTTCCACTTGTGAATCTGATAAGAGATTATTTTTATGTAGAATGTGATAAAATTAAAATGTATATGTAAACGCTAGAGCAAACACTAAAAATAATAACACAAAGAGGAACCGATAAAAATGTAACAGAAGAGAAAATGAATTAAAAATATATATTCTATTCAAAAGAAAGAAGAAAAGAAAGAACAGTGGAAAAAAGTAATATATACTTTTTTATAATACACACACACACACACACACATATACAAACAAAAGACAAGTACAGAGATGGTAGAACTTAAACCCAACAGATCAATACTTACATTAATTGTATGGATTAAACATGTAAAATAAAATGGCAGAGATTATCATATGAGATTTTTTTAAAAGACCCAATTACATGCTGCTCACAATAAACACTTTAAGTATAAGAAGGTAGAGTAAAAGTAAGAAGGCATGAAAAGTTATAACATGCAAAACGCTAAGAGTTAGTGTAGCTATATTAATGTCAATCAAAGTATACTTAAAGACAGATTGGTATATAGGGACATTTCAAATTGATAAAAGATCAGTTCATTGAGAAGACATAGCAACCTTAAACACATATGCATCTAACGAAAGAGCTTTAAAATAGATAATGAAAATTATGGCACATCCAAAGAGAAAAACATAGAGAAATTTATAGTCATGGTTGGAGATTTTAATACCCCTCACTCCATAACTGATATAATAGTAGACAGAAATTCAGTAGAAACACTAAAGATTTGGGCACTATAAGCCAACTTGACCTGACACTTTCAAAACACTACCCCCAACATCTATAGAACATATATTCTTTTCTTTCAAGTACATGGGAGACATTTACCCAGGCAGACTGACTGCTAGACCATAAAAGAAGTCTTCATAAATTTCAAAACACAGAAGAAATCTCACATATTTTCTCTGACTACAACCATGTTTATACGAAATCACTAACATTAAATTTTTAAGGCAATTCTCCAATCTTTATGAATAAAGACATAGACTCCTTGGTAATTCATTGCTAAAAAAATTATATCAAAAAGTCAACTAGAGGCCGGGCGCAGTGGCTCACATCTGTAATCCTAGCACTCTGGGAGGCCAAGGCAGGCGGATTGCTCGAGGTCAGGAGTTCGAAACCAGCCTGAGCAAGAGCGAGACCCCATCTCTACTATAAATAGAAAGAAATCAATTGGCCAACTTATATATATATAATTAGCCGGGCATGGTGGTGCATGCCTGTAGTCCCAGCTACTTGGGAGGCTGAGGCAGGAGGATTGCTTGAGCCCAGGAGATTGAGGTTGCTGTGAGCTAGGCTGATGCCACGGCACTCACTCTAGCCTGGGCAACAAAGTGAGACTCTGTCTCAAAAATAATAATAATAATAATTATAATAAAATATAAGACTAAAACTAATAAAATAGAAATTCCATAGAGAAAAATCAACGAAGTCAAATACGAGTTCATTGAAAGCAAATCAAAATTGACAAACTCCTAGCTAAATTGATTGGGAGGACAGAGAGAGAGAAACTAAATTATCAGTGTCAGGAATAAGGGAAGAAATTTCACTATAGATAATACAGACATTAAATGGACAAATATGAGCTTATTATAAACAATTTTATGCAAAAAATTATTCGGTGAAGATGAAAGAAATTTATTGAAAATCACAGTTTACAAAAACATACAAAAGAGGAAATGAAAAAACCAATTATCCTGTATCTATAAAAGATACTAAATGTTTAATCAAAAATCTTCCCAGTAAGAAAATTCCAGGCCAAATAGTTTCTATGAATATGAAACTATATGGTAAATTCTATGAAGCATTTAAAGAAGAAATAATACCAATCTTAAAAACTCTTTCTACTTTCTTTCAGAAAATAGAGGAGGAGGGTTCCACTATCGCAACAGAACCATTACAAGATAAATATTAAGAGACTTACTGCAAGAAATTAGCTTATGTGACTTTCAGGGTAGGGGAGGCAAGCCCACCACCAAAGGGCACACTGGAAAGAAATCACCAGCAGAAGTTGAAACCATTATCCACAGACAGAATTTCTTTGCCTTCCTGAAAGATCTTAAGGATTTTTGATGGACTGAAACAGGCTCACCTAGAGTACCTAAAATAATCTTCCTTACTGAAAATCAACTGGTTATGAACAAAATGCCTTTAAAGCAACAACTAGATTACTGTTTGAATTAGTAACTGGGACTGACTGTGCCCTAGCCAAGCCGGCACGTAAAACTGACCAGAACACGTCACAACTCTGACATCAAAAGTTGGCAAAATATTACAAGGACAGCAAATACAGACCAGTATTCTTCAAGAACAAAGGATACAAAATTCTTGACAAAATATCAACAAATCAAATACAATAACACATAATAAAATGGTGCACCATCATGACCAAGTGGCGTTTACCCCAGGAACATAAGGCTAAGTAAACCTGCAAATACCAACCAGTGTAATGCACCACCTTAAAACAGTAACAAAGGAGAATAATCATATGATTATTTGAAGAGACACAGCAAGAACATTTGCCAAAATTTAACACCTATTCTTGATTTTTAAAAAATTAAAACTCTCAGAAAATTGGGAATTAAAATAAACTTTGTCAATCTAACAAGTGATATCTATTGAAAATTAAGAATGATAGTTCAGCCGCACGTGGTGGCTCACACCTATAATCCTAGCATTCTGGGAAGCAGAGACAGGAGGATTGCTTGAGCTCAGGTGTTTGAGAACAGCTTGAGCAAGAGTGAGACCCATCTCTACTAAAAACAGAAAAATTAGGCTGGTTTGGTGACACATGCCTGTAGTCCCAGCTAACTGGGAGGCTGAGGCAGGAGAACTGATTGAGCCAAAGAGTTTCTGAGCTAGGCTGACACCATGGCACTCTAGCCCAGGTGACAGAGCAAGACTCCATCTCAAAAAAAAAAAAGGTGGTTAACATCCTTCGTAAGGGGAAAATACAGAGTAAAAGAAGGTCTTACCACTTCTTCTATCCAACATAGTACTGGAAGTGCTAACCACAGCAATAAGTTAAGAAAACAAAGTAAAGGTCAAAAATATTGGAAAGAAAGAAAGAAAACTGTCATTATTTGCAGCAGACATGATTGTGTATGAATTAAAAAAAAAAAAAACAAAACCTCCAGGAAATGTAAAGTCAATTCAGCAAGTACAATGACACAATGTCAATAAACATAAATTATATTTCTATATACTGACAGCAAACAACTGGAAAATATTAAAAGCAATCCCATAAATAGAATTGGAAACATCCAAATACTCAGGAATAAATTTAATCCAATGAGTGCAAGATGTCTATGTGAAACTGTAAAAACATTTCTGAGAGAAACATGCAGAGGTATACCAAGTTGACAATTGAAAGATTCAATTTTGTTAAGATTCACAGACCACCAAATCAATCTATAGCTAAAAGGATCTATTTAATCAAAATTCCAACAAGGATTAAAAAAAAATTGACAAACGTATACCCAACATATGACCCAGCAATTCAACTCCTAAGCATTTTATCCAAGAGGAATAAAAATCTATGTACTATACACATAAACACTTGTATAAAAGGTTCATTGCTAAAAACTGGCAAAGACCCAAACATCCACCAACCAAATAAATACCCTCTGGTATCTTCATACAACAAAATATCAGTCAGAAAAAAGAGAGAGAAAAAAGAAAAGAACTACTGAAACATACACGGAACTCGAAAACATTGTCATGGAACTCAAAAACGTTGGACTGAGCAAAAATAATCCAGCCACAGAAAAGTTACTGGTTCCATTGATATGTAATCCAAGAACAAGAAAACTAATCTATGTTGACAGAGATTGGAGAGAGGTATCAAGGCTTGGAAATTGGGTACAGAGGGGTTGGGGGAGACTTTTGGAGGTAATAAAAATGCTCTATATCTTGTTTCAGGTGGGAGGGAGTTATGGGGAAGTGCACAATTATTAATATTCACCATATAAAAAAATTCTATTTTATTTATATGTGACCTATACCTCAACAAAAATATTGATAGGGTAAAAAAAAAAAAATTATGACATTACAATTCCATTCCTATCCCTTGGGTCATGTTCAGGCAGGTGTTGGGCAGTGTATCAATACACAGCCATGGCACCAAGAGGCAATTTCCTTGGGTGCATTGAGTGTGAGGTGGGGGTCACACAGGAGGGCAAATGGTAACTGGAACAAAAATGGCTTCTGAGCCATGTCTGATATACGTGCCTCGGTGCTGGCCCTTTGCTGTGATGCATACGCTGTCATACCTGCTTCATGACTCCATGCAAGTGACAATGAGAGAATGCTAAATCAACGAACTCAGAGACAGGGCTGCGAGAAACAAGTGAGCCACGAAACTCACACACAGAACGCATCCACAGGACAGGACAGCTTACAATTACCATGTTCCACAGCAGATTGAAAGGATATATCCACATATAAAATAGCAGGTGCGCAGGGCGCTGTGGCTCACGCCTGTAATCCTAGCACTCTGGGAGGCCGAGGCGGGAGGATTGCTCGAGGTCAGGAGTTCGAAACCAGCTCTGAGCAAGAGTGAGACCCCATCTCTACTATAAATAGAAGTAAATTAATCGGCCAACTAATATATATATAGCAAAAATTAGCCGGGCATGGTGGTGCATGCCTGTAGTCCCAGCTACTCGGGAGGCTGAAGCAGGAGGATCACTTGAGCCCAGGAGTTTGAGGTTGCTGTGAGCTAGGCTGATGCCATGGCACTCACTCTAGCCTGGGCAACAAAGTGAGACTCTGTCTCAAAAAAAAAAAAAAAAAAAAAAAGAAAGAAAGAAAAGAAAAGAAAAAATAGCAGGTGCAAGATTTTAATCAAAGTGAGGCGAGTTCTCTACCAAACATTTTCTGGTACATCATATCAAGGTAAGTCCTTAGGTATGTAGACAAAATGAATGAACAGCATGTAGAGAACCTAAACGTCCTCTAATAAGTAAATATTTAGCTATTTTCTCTCCCTAAGAACAACTATTCTTTTTATCATTATTAGGGACACAAGATGACAAAGAGAGAAAGCCACTATTGTTTTGCAATGGACATGATCCAGTAATGCCAGAATGTAAAGTTGTATCCTATGCAGAATACTACCAGGCTTGATAAAATTGAGATCCTCAATTTTTTTTTCTTTAGGTCTTAATTAGCTTCCTGTTACACTACAAACATTATCGTTGGAGCACACATGCTGGGACAAATTGGAACACCGGCTGCCAGCCTGGGAAGCCTAGGAGGCTCCCCGGTGATTAACTGTCACCACGCTGATGGTGACGGCGCCGCTTTCTACGTGTGCTAACCATCACACTGGAAAAAACCCAACCATCTCATCTCGCATTAAAAACAGAAAGGGAAGGAATTGCAGGAGTGGGCCCTCCCCTCGATAGTGAATCCTATGGTCCTGATCTCAGAAATCCGAGGGGCAAGCATTGGTAAATATTTCCAGAAACTCCCATCATCAACTCCCCTGTCCCTTAACAAGGAAATCCACTTCATCTTGGCAGTTGGCATGAATCATTATCTCTGGGGCTGGCACTTTCACAGACTAGTCTGTCCTTGTAAACGCACCGACTCAAACTCTTTTGTGGATTTTGAAAGCGCGAAGACACCGTGATGCAGTTAAATGGATGAGTTTACGTTTGAAGAGTCAGTGAAACAGAGATCTTTCAAACGAGGGCAAGGAGACCTAACTAACAATCTCTTTTGTCCACTGGGGATTTGAGGGTGGGAGTGGGGGAAGGGGTGAACAAACCGTAGAAATCTCAAAATGACAAAGTCATTGTTCGCTGTGCTTTCTACACACTTTCCCTGACATCTCTACACAATGAAATGCAAGGGTCAGTGGTACTGAGACAAGGCAAGGCAGTTCCCCTCTTTTGCTTCTATAAAAGCGAGTGACCCAACCTATTCTCCCTGAGTCTTAGGGCGGCTTTGTTCTCTGCATCCAGATGCAGCAGTGTTTTCTCACTCTCCTCACCCTGCCCTGCAGCCCCCGCCCCTGAAGGAATGACTGAGGACACTTCCTTCACATTTTCTTTTTCTTGGGCATTTTCACTTCATAAAGCTGCAGTCAGTGTGTTTTGTGTGCGGGGAGGAGGGACTGACACATTCAGTGGTGGTCTCCAGGACTGCCTGCATTGGTGGCTCAAGTAGCCTCAGGATTAGCCCTTTGTGTTGCATGAAAGGATATGAAAAGTCAGTTATTTAAGCTCAGTCAAGCTGCTGAATTTTGGGGGAGGCGAGGGGTGGGGGGATAAGGGGTCTGTAGGGAAGAAAAGGTTTTGCAATTCAGTTTGCAAAAACATTACAGCATTTTGCTGAGGGCAGCTAGGCGCAAGTTTGCACACTCAGGGCAGTCCCAAATTTAAAAAAAAAAACAAAAAACAATTAAAATATGTAAAACCTCTGCAATTCACCTTCATTTTCACTGGTTTTGCTAGTGCAAAGTTTTGCTTCTTAGAAACAATGGTTTTAACTATGAGAATTCTAGATAATTGACTCTCTTACTTGACAGTTATCAGGGACCAAGGAAGTTTAAAAAATAGTATGGAAATTATATTAATATAAAATATTTAGTGCTCAATCGTCTATTCTGAAAACAATGGATTGTGATACTGGTGATTCCAAATGGGAAAGTATCCATTCAAATCTTGGGGGATACCAAACCCAGAATCTGGAATACAAACTCAGGTGGTGATATTTACAGGCTTACCTTAATACAACATGATGTCATTATCAGACTATTTCTCATACTTGAAAATGTATGTAATATTTACAAAGCGACCATCCTTTATCTAGTGCTTATGGTATGCTTAGATGTAATTCTGAATTTGGTTGAAACATCCATTTTATCCTCAGATATAGACTGTGTGGCTTTGTGAAAACAGGTAAGAGGCAGAGCCAAGATTCAAACTTAGAAAGGGGGGTTTTCCGAGGCTTTCCCACTCTACCCTACACTATACTTTAAAGTTGTTTACTTATAAATGATACCCAGTCACATATAATCACATGCGCAGTAGCATACTCAGCCGTCATTGCATGAAAACATGAAGCTCTTCATAGAGAACAAAGAGCAATGGCAAAAGCAATTTTCAGGGCTCTTAAATCCTCATGTAGAATCACACTAAATAGACTAGATAAATTAGATTTTTTTCCGGATGCCTTCCTTCTTCCCTTGAAAGAGAGAACAGCTTCAAATTTCCCAGAAACTACAATTTGATGGGAAAGGCAACATATCTTTAAGATACATTTAAGAGTTGATCTAGGGGCCGGGCATGGTGGCTCACGCCTGTAATCCTAGCACTCTGGGAGGCCGAGGAGGATTACTTGAGGTCAGGAGTTCAAGACCAGCTTAAGCAAGACTGAGAACCCGTCTCTAATATAAATAGAAAGAAATTAGCCAAGTAACTAAAAATAGAAAAAATTAGCCAGGCACAGTGGCGCATACCTGTAGTCCCAGCTACCCGGGAGGCTGAGGCAGGAGGATCACGTGAGCCCAGGAGTTTGAGGTTGCTGTGAGCTAGGCTGATGCCACAGCACTCTAGCCTGGGCAACAGAGTGAGACTCTGTCTCAAAAAAAACCCACAGTTGATCTAGTAAAACATCCACGATGTGTGCAAACCTGTGACTGGCCCTCTGAATGACACATTCCTCAGGGGGCAAACTGTCCCCAGTGTGGACTCACTATTCAGAACGAAGGGTCATGAGCCACATGTGGCATTCCTACCTGGATGTCCCAAGTACGAGTTGTCCAAACCAGTATTCCTTGTCTTCCTTGCCTTGGCACAGCCCCATGCTTCTGGTGGTCTCCTATTCCTCTCCTACCTAATAAGCCAAATATAAACTCTAGTGCTCGAGACACAGGCCTCCCTGTGACCTGGCCTGCCTGTGCCTCCCCACTTTATCTCCTCTAAAGCCTTATCTGAAACTTCACAACGCAGCCGTTCTACCCTGTGAGGTCCTGCGAACATCCCGAGCTCCCGGGCTCTCTGCCTTGGCTTCCTGCCACATGTGCCACATCCTCCCCGACATGTGGCTCTGGATTCACTGGGAAGCCCTCCGCACTGTCCCCAGGCAGGGATACTGAACAAGCCCTCTCAGCTGCTGCAGTCTGAACTTCTAGTTGTCCAGCTCAGAAATAAAGAATACAAAACCTTAAAGTTTTAACTTAAAAACACATACAGGTCTGATGTCAGTTTCTCACGGTCTTTCTCATATAAATCACACTCATAATGAATGGAAGGGAAGAGAATCTCTGAGTACAGAATTCCCCCTGTAATTCTCCCTGCCCCATTTACTATTCTCAAACACACCTAATGTGTTAGCAAATGTTTTGGGGGTTTTTGGTCAAAGTGAAGCTTTTATTCATTCTTTCCAAAGCCTTCAACTTGTCAAAGAACTCTTTCATTTGGCATTCCTGTTTTTATCTGTTTTGATGTTAGGTACTGTCATTGTTTTTGTTTTGTTTTGTTTTTTTATTTTGGCATATTATGGGGGTACAGATTTTAAGGTTTCAACAAATGCCCTTTCCCCCCTCCCCCCACAAGTCTGAGTCTCCAGCATGACCATCCCCCAGACGGTGCACATCTCACTCATTATGCATATATATACCCACCCCCGCCCCCCTGCCCAATACCCTATTACTGTAGTACCTATGTGTCCACTTAGGTGCTGCCCGTTTAATACCAGTTTGCTGGTGAGTATATGTGGTGCTTGTTTTTCCATTCTTGGGAAACTTCACTTAGTAGTATGGGTTCCAGCTCTAACCAGGAAAATATAAGATGTGCTATATCACCGTTGTTTCTTAGAGCTGAATAGGTACTGTCATTGTTTAAGTACAACAAGGATGAGTAGCATGAAAAAGTTTAGGAAGAATCACAACTGACTCTAACAAGGCCAAGGGTGGGGCCAGCCAGAGACAGGGCACCCGGAAGCATGTCTGCACGGAGCATCACGTAATCCAGGAGTAGGGAAAACGAATGAAGGGATGAAGCAAAAAGAAGAGTTGCTGACTTCTTCGTCCTCTCTAGAGACCTTATTAGCAAGGGAAATATAAAATTAGTAAAGGCTGACATTTACCCCCTGGAAGTTCAAGCACAAGTCTGGAGTTAGTATCTTTCAGCTTCCCTCAAATAAATGTGTATAAAGATCTATTAGTGATGTCATTGGTTTCATCAACTTCATCAACAATTCTCCTGAAAACAGAGAGCCTCACAGGATGAACCTGATCCTGAAACACTATCAGGTTCTACCGGGCAGATGTATGGTGAATAAAACTGGGGACCCCAGCACTGCTGGACAATGAATTGAAATGGGATAAGTGGGCCACACAGCGGGGTTCACACATGTAATCCTAGCACTTTGGGAAGTCAAGTTAGGATCACTTGAGGCCAGGAGTTCAAGACCAGCCTGAGCAAGAGCAAGAACCTGTCTCTACAAAAAAATAAATAGAAAAATTAGCCAGGCGTGGTGCTGCGCATCTGTAACCCCAGCTACTTAGGAGGCTGAAGCAGGAGGGTGGCTGGAGGCCAACGAATTGAGGTTGCGCTGAGCTATGATGACACCACTGCACTCTAGCCTGGGCGACAGAGCAAAACCCTGCCTTAAAAAAAAAGAAAAAAGAAAATAAGAAGAAATGGAGTAAGCAGAGAGTGAAAGGCCAAGGGAAACTACTGTGAAGCTAAGTATGGAATAAGGTGGCTGTCTATACCCAAGACACTGATGCAGACGCTGATAGGAACACCAAGGGAAGAAGAGGAATCTTCTGCCACAAAGACTTCTTCAGAAGACCACAAATTGGAAAGAGAAACCCAGAAACAAGACCCTTTTTAGCAAGCAACCATGGGCACAATTCGGAAGACAACCACCAGGTGTGCACAAAGCTGGCCAGATTATTGGCCTTGCTGATTTTCAGTAAAGTCCATTAACTGAGAATAACATCTTGAAAGGGTACACACACTCACACATACACATCACACATCCCTGCTGTCCCTTAAAATTACATGGTGAGCTGCCACTTACCTGCTCAAAGACATTGGATGGATCCAACTGTCTATAAGTTCAACTATAAATTCCTCAGACAAGTTCTCAAGACTGGCTGAAATGTGGACTCTGATTCACCTATAGCTCCACATAAATCATACAGTATTCCACAAATAACGTTCTCCTCAATTTACAGCTTAAAATGAGCATCAAGCTACTTGATTTGAAATACTGACGTATTTAACTGATATAGGACATACTGACAATTTAATTGATCCTTTAAGAGTATGTGCATGTTTTTATGTATATACACACATGCATATAAATATAATAAAGCACTGACAGGCTTTGTTATCTGAAATCAAATATCAGAATTATCTTCACAGAAAGAAACATTATGACCTACAAAGTAACATGGGGAGGGTGAGATAGTTTTTAAGAGTATTCAAAATTTACATTGCTATGCAAACATTCAGTTAAACCATTCTTTGACCAAAAAAAAGATAGGCTTATTCTATGTAGTTTGTATGTTATAGTATTTACTTCTAACTTTTAATTTTTATTTTATAAGGCTAATCAATAAATTTAACTTTTAACTTCAGTATAGTCATACAATTTTCTATAAAGAGTGCATTTCCTATTAATAGTATTAGTATAATGTAGAATCATCTGTTGCTCACTGAGGTTTTTTTACAGCATATTATGGGGGTACAAATGTTTAGGTTACATGTGTTGCCTTTTCCCCCCTTCCCCCCGGGAGTCAGAGCTTCAAGTGTGTCCATCCCCCAGATGGTGCACATCGCACTTGTTCTGTATGTATATACCCATCCCCTCCTCCCCGCTCATGGAGTTTTTTTTGTTTTGGTTTTTGAGACAGAGTCTTGCTTTGTTGCTCAGGCTAGAGTGAGTGCCCTGGTGTCAGTCTAGCTCACAGCAACCTCAAACTCCTGGGCTCAAGCAATCCTGCTGCCTCAGCCTCCCAAGTAGCTGGGACTACAGGCATGCGCCACCATGCCCGGCTAATTTTTTCTATACATATTAGTTGGCCAATTAATTTCTTTCTATTTATAGTAGAGACAGGGTCTCGCTCTGGCTCAGGCTGGTTTCGAACTCCTGAACTTGAGCACTCTGCCTGCCTTGGCCTCCCAGATTGCTAGGATTACAGGTGTGAGCCACCATGCCCAGCCTCATGGAGTTTTAATGTAAAGTTAAGCTCCTATTTTTTTAAACAAAACCTGGAGAAATATACATTTCCTTTTGTCACAGCCAATTCCTCTTGTTTACACAGTGCTACTACAGAGCTCTATAATTTGCAACCCAAACAAATGTCACAAAATAATATATGTGTAAATACAGCATCCTGTCCCTCCTGAGCTTCCTGATCTTAAAACCTAAAACACAGTCATCATTTCTCCAGTACCCGGGCTTGAGACCAGTCTAGTCACAAAGCCAAGGGAAACTGTTTTTGAAAATAGTAGTTTCTAGACCTAGGGATTTTTAAAACTACCCAAAATGTCCAAAAGTATTAATATTTGGGAAGAAAGAAAAAATAAGTTTGCCTACCTTCAATTCTAAGGACAAGAAAGAAAAAAAGGCCAGCACCACAATTTCAAAAAGGTTTATATTGAAAATATCACAGGCACTTATATGACTTTTGCTAGAGCTTAAATTATTATAACAAATAATTTAACTAAATATCAAAGATTCCACCTGGGGTATCCTTCAATGAGATCAAAACAAAGGAACCTGCTGCCCCCAAATCCTCTTGCGTGGCTGTTTCCTTCTTATTTTTCAAACTCAATGTCACCTCCTCCTTGACTGTCCTTGTCCAAATGGTCCCCACAATCCCCTGCAAACACTTCCCCTTCCTGAATGCACTAGTGGTATTCTAACTGAGCTCATTTACTTTTATTGGTTTGCCCGTTTACTATATACCTCACCTCCTGCACTACTACGTCAATTCCTGGACACCAACACCCATTCACTGGTCTGTACTTCTAGATCCCGGAAAGTGTCTGGCACGTGGGACACACTCAGTAAATTCGAACTGACTCATGGCTATGAGTGTGGTTTAAATGAGATGAGGCAAGTGAAATACACTCAGCACAGTCTTCGCCTAGCGTCACATGATCCCTTCTTTTACGTAGGACTTAGGAATTGCTTTATCACAGGATGGAGGGGTCGAGAAAGTGTCACTAATGGAGAAGAGACTTTCTGCTGGTCCTTAAAGGATAAAAAAATTAAGAAGATACATTTGAGGACAGGCTAAAGGTGTGCAAACACATACACGTGCACACTCGGGGCACTAACAGTCAGTGTAGTTAGTAGGCATGTAGTTTCTTTCTAGGATTTGGAGAGAGATTAGATTTAAGGGCTAAGAAAGTTGAATTTCGCTCTCTGTCCTTTGTAACACAAATCATAGGCAACCAAAGCAAAACAAATTTATGCAGATACATTCTAAGACAGTGCTGCCCTGTGAGGAAAGGGTTCAGAGTCCCTGCCCCAGCACTGGGTGTTTGACAGCCCGTCTCGGAGGAAGCCGTGATCTGATTGTCCCTTGGAGAGTCTCACCCTCCTAGGACATAGTAAAGTCTCTGGCTTGGGAGAGAAAATATAATTATATACTGAAATCAGCAAAGACGCTGGCATTTTCAAGCAGGTACAAGAGTATCTGCTCATTTCAGAGAACTGTGGGCAGGTTAATCTCCATATCTTGGGATTCACAAGTCAAAGCCAGAAGACACAAAGAAATAACAACAGGTCCTTCCTTGCAATTGCAAAATGCTAAATAAATGATTTGAGATTTCATTTAAGGGCACGATAACTAACTCGCTGAGAAAAAGTGTTCATACTGACTAAACACTTCAGAAATAATAAAAACGAAAATGATCAAGTATCTTTCAAGGTTTATCCAATATGCCAGGGATGAGCAGAATCACACACACACAAAATGAGTCAGAACACACTTGGCGCTCAGGATGGGACATGCATACAAAAACAAAAATACACAAAACAATTGCCTTCCAGCCCCTTGTCCATCATGCGCCCACTTACAAAAGATGGCATGTTATAGTAATGAGGAATACTACTACAAATTCTTTTCACATGTCACAAGTGTATATTAATGCTTTCTTAGAAATAATGCTTTCTCAATGGGAGAAACGTCAAGATTTTCCATATCTACTTGCAAATACAGTCACAAAACAACAAAGCTACCCAAATATTACAAATATACTTATATTATTAAAATTAGCATTACAATCTAACTCTGATCATTAATACAAGTAAATGTTTAATTAAAAATACTATCAAAATTAAAAATATTATGTATATACAGTATCTATTAACTAATGCAATCATTGCAGCAAGAAAATGGAAGACTAGATTCATGCTGCTGGTATGTATGCTGATATTAGTCATCAAACACTTAATAATGTGAATTTTAATTATCACCTCTATGCTTTTCTTTGTTGGTTTACTCAAATACACTACGATTAGAATGCCAAATTCCTATTCAAAGGACACAAAGTCTAGATGAATATCACCAATGTATTTCAATTCTTCTTTTCATAGAGATATTTAGTTTTAATCCATTCTACTGACTTCGTTTTAGAAAATACTGTTGATACTCAAAGCTGTTATGATTTTTTAAAATGTAAACAAACAAAATGTGTTTGAATACTTTATAAGCCAGAGGTGTACTGCCAGCCTTGGCTACTTATCTGATAAGCCCATGGCAACCCTGAGGTAACCTGCAGACTATTATTGTTTTGTATTCTATAAAGTATTTGTTTCCAGTGATATATTTATTGTCATATATTCAAAAACTTCGCTCAATTCTGGCCTATGCTTCCAGACAGCTTGGTCAGTCAAAAACTCACCTCTCTTTATTCAACACTGTTCCACACCTGAGCCAACTCGGGCTCCAACGTCCCAAAGACCCCACCCCTCCATGTCCACACAGGACAGCAGTAAATGACACCCATTCTCAGAACCAGCTGTGTCACTGTTTCCCATTAGTATAGATACCGATATATAAAAACAGGCAAACAAAAACCCACAAATGCTCACACAAATATAAATCTTCTGTTGAAGTCCGAGAGACAAATTAGGTAAAAATAACCTCTGTCTGGCCAGCAAATTTGCTCACGCTTTAAGTGAATTTCCTTATCTCAGATTTCAGTAGAACACTAAAATCTGTCCCTGATTTCTGACCAGCTTCTGCAGAGCCTACACTCCAGGCATCATGCCCCAAACAGGGGTGGGGTGGAGGGGGCGGGCGCCTGCTGTGGGGTCTCTCCCCTCCAGTGCTCCGCGGCAGACTCTACTGGAAACTCCACTCAGTTCTAACCCAATGGTCCACAGTTCTGAACTCTTACTTACAAAACCAACGAAACTGTCACTGTTCTACAGAAAGGGCAATCAAACATGCATGCGCTGGATTAAAAAGTTCACATGGATAAGTGTAATTACATTCTTCATTTCTATAGCTATTTGATTTTTAATACTCCAGAAAAGCATAAGCATGTGCATATCTTTAGCAAGGAAAAAACATTAGCCTTAGTGTGAACATTCCAAGTGGAAGGCTCAACTCTTCATAAAGATATCTAAGCTTTCTTTGGATTTTGATTCTACGGGGTGTACCAAAAGTCTCCATACAAAGGAAAAATTCTGTAAAATTTTATAATGAATATTTTGTAAATAAAGGTACATTTAGGTACAATTTCCTATTTTCCCTATGTGTAGTGGCTTTTGAACACCCTGTATTTGTGACTATAATCCTGTCAAGTTCCTTGGCTCTATTTGTACCATCCATAGATGGTAAGTAGTTTCCCTACAGGTCAGTAAGAGCTACATTCTCCTGCTAGTTAACACCAACGAAAACTTCTTGACAATGAAATTCCCAGTCCTTTCAAAACTCAACTGCTTCACCCAACCTCAGCTGTTGAGTTGAGAAGGCCTCACTTTCTGTGAGATTCCCCGCACACAGGAGGACTTGCCAGTCATACTGATCACTCCCCACAGGATCTGAGGAGAGACATTAAAACCCATGGCGCCCAAATGTCACCAGCAGGATTTACTAATGACATTCAAATCAAAGGCTGGCAGGAAATTTTCTACTACCTCCATTTTGAAATGGGGACTAAGGAAACCCTTTAGACGACCAGATGAGCTAGACAAGAGGCCGAAAAGTCACCCCATTTCGGACGCCCACGCAACTGAGAAGGCGCGACTGCTCACATATTCATGCTATACCTGTATGGTTTTACCTGACTGGTGCTTACATTTTTAAAATCTATTAGACCAGGGGTCCTCAAACTTTTTAAACAGGGAGCCAGTTCACTGTCCCTCAGACTGTTGGAGGGCCGGACTGTAGCTTAAAAAAAACTCTGAACAAATTCCTATGCACACTGCACGTATTTTATTTTGAAGTAAAAAAACAAACGGGCAAAAACACCCGCATGTGGCCCTCGGGTCGTAGTTTGAGGACGCCTGTATTAGACGACTGAGTCAAAGCAGATAAAATTTCCTTTGAAAAACAACTCTCCCCCTTCCCCAAAAGAACGATCACCTACTTAGGCAAAGCTGTGAGTTGAGCCAAGCTGATTGTCATTTTGACCTTGCTTTGCTTTAGCTCAGGAGACTGCTTAGAAATGTACTGAGCAACCCCTTCACTCAGCTCAGCTAGCAGAGCTAATAGGCTTCTAATTAATTTCCAGAAGATTGCTGTTATAACTAACAGGTTTTAAACATTTGGTTGATTGGGGAAAATGAATTGAATATAATGTATTTGATTTGGAAAATTAGTTTTCATTCTATGTGCTTACCATAATAGTGTTTATTTTAAGTTTACATGATTCCATTAAGAGTCCCAGAACACCACTGGGTTATTTTCATACTAACAGAGTCCTATGCAACTTAAAAAAAAAAAAAATCAATTTACATTGAGATTTTTTGTTGCCCTTTATTTGAGGGCAGGTTAAATTCATTTTTGTGGCTTTAATAAAAATCTTCACTTTCTATTATAATATAGCAACAGGCCCAAATACTTCAAAATGATCTTGGCGATACCTCAGTCAAAAGCCCACTCATCGAATGCAAATCCTCTGGAGAAAGGCTCTGCACACAAAGTAAGATGAACCAGTTACTGCATTGTTTATTAAGTTTCACTTGATTCCTCCTGACAACCATTTAAACAATGAATGTTGGGAAATGTCCCTCAAAGAATCAACAACAATGGCAGGGATCAGAGCTTTTATATTTAGCTAATACTATTTTTAAAAGGAGAAAATATTTCTTCCTGAAAGGATTATGGGAAGCTTTATTAAAGACACCTGCAAACAAAACAAGTGACAATAGATCTTTATCATAATTGATAACTGAGTTATCCTTTATATAAAAACCTCCTTTCTGGGAGACAATAACATTAAGATTTGCCTTTGCTGTAGATTCAAGAAATCAGCTGACTGGGACCAGTCGTATTCAAGAATGGCAAGTTTACCAAGATTATGTGAGTGGATAATAAAAAAAAGACCCTGTCTCTCTGGTTAAATAGAAGTACGAGACTAGAATTTTCTCTCCTGCTGCTGAGAATGTTTTACATTGAAATCAAGTAGCATCCATCCCTGTCCCTTCATTTGTGACACAAAAACACATGAGGGATTCTAATTATGATGGCTCACTCTGCTAAGCACACAGTGGGCCAGCCGTTTGCAGTTGCAAAGAAAAAGAACTTTCCGCAAAATCTTCTCGAAGTAATTAACAATCGCTGTCAAAACATGTATTAACAGTCATCTGCATGCTATGAAAACCATGAAACTGTTTTAGTGAAAGACTGCTTCTGGGGGATCAATAACACAGCTAAACTTGGCAGGACACATTTTTGAAATAAGTTTGCAGCAAGGGAAAAAAAAAAATCAGAGGTCCCTCTTCGCAGTGAAAATACCCCACCTGTGACTCTCAACTTCCTTCTGCAAATGCCTTTGCCCATGGGCTATGCTGTTTGCAGTCATATATTCATGGCTGCCTCTCCGTGTGACTAACAGGAATTCCTGTAATCATTTCAAGCCTACGACTGATTTTTCTGACATAGCTAATTTTCCAAATTAAGTAATTGTGGCTCCTTTTATAACAGTGGCTCCAGAGGAGATCTGAAGCTTTGACATGAAGAACATTTGAGCATTGTGAAAAAAAAATAAAAAGGGGAGTGCTAGGGGGATCCAGGTGAGGGGAACATCAGGATATAGCCATGATTGCAGACCCCAGTGTTAGCATTTCTACTTCTTGGCCTTAAACTCAGCTCAAGACTGGGACCACTATAAACTAGAACTCAAGGAAAGTGAAAACGGTTCAAACTCTTGAAGTGTTAGTAATAGCTGCTGGGATTTTGGAATATGTGTAGCTTTTGATAGATGCATTTCATTTCCAAAATAAACACTCAGGAAAAAAAAAAAAAAAACTTCCCCGGCCTGAATCACTGAAATATAGGCAGAATTAAACAACGAGGGGAAGAAAGAAAGAAAGAAAGAAAAAAACAACAACCACATGAGCAACAATACTGAATGAGGAGATGAGAGATGAGATGACCCAACATTATTCTTTAGAACCTCGAGTTCACAGACTAAACAAACGCTTTATAAAAAGTATTTCTGTGGGATTGTTGGGTTTTATTTTTTTAAAAGACAGCTTAAGACTTTGAGCAATCAATGTGTGAAAAGAAAAGCTGCTGAGAAGAAACGAAAAAGACATTTTCTGAAATGACTTTGATCTTGTACTCAAATTGGCTTAAACATCCTCGCCTTTAAAGGCTTTGTATCTGCAATAACTGCCCTCTATTGTCCTTGTTAACAAAGTATTATTTTCACCTTATTATTACTAATCTTTTCTTTGTAAGTAACCACACCTGGTTTTATCCAGAAAAAAAAAAAAAAGGTGAAGTAAATATTTGCTCTTTGTGGTAATACAATGCATAATTTAGTTAATCTAGGCTATCTTTCCGTGCGAGGTGATTGTTTCTGTATTATGAAATCTGTTCACAGTAAAGCAAAATCCATGCCAGATACCTGGGAGGCAGAGGGAGAGCTATTTCCCTCGCATGTAGCTGCTGCGAACCAACCCTGCCTCGGCAGTGTGGCCACTCCCACACACGAGCTATTACTCATGCTAACTTAGCCTCCGAATCACAACCACACCTCTCTTTTACAAACACGGCCTTTTATTAAGTTAACATTACACGCTGCCAGGCTGAGAGCCCCACTCCCAAGCCCCATGAAAAGGCCACGAAAAAAACAGAACTTCAGTTGTCCATGTGTGAGGACTTGACGTTACTGTTACATTTTTACCTGGATGAAATCTAAAAACGTCATGGGCAGCAGATCGTCCAAATGTCCAATGTCTTTGGAGAAGCGATTTAAAATTCTTCCTGCAAGAACAGGATATGAAAAATTACTCATTTCCCCAGATGCATCCTTTAAGAGAAACAATGCACAGACAAATCAACGATATATTAAATGCATATGTATTTAATATATTATGCATTTATAAGAAATAAGCTCATCGTCAGTGGTAAAGAAAAAGAAAATAGGATGATACCTAAAGAGAAACAAAAATACCATCAAGTGGCAGTGAGCAAGCAGAGTTAAATGAGGCCCAGACTTTTAAAAGAATAGGTAGAAAAAACCTTGTGACAGTACAGAGAAGGTTTGGCGGGTTCTAGAATGTTTCTTCCTTTTTTAGATCCCATCTAGGACTTCAGTCTTGAGTGCTGAGTAGGTAGATGAACAATTGCAACTTGCATAAATTAATCCTAATTATTTCACTAATTTTGATTTAGTTATCAGAATTCATTTTGCTAAGTGGTATATAATTGTAATCTCTGCATTTTTCCCCCCACAGGATGGAAAGGAATCTCACATTTTTGGAAAAATTTGAAATCCTGACATTTCCCAGTTGTGAGTTTACTACTGGAGTAAAAGTCATTATTTTTCAGAAGTGCACCAAGTGTGACAAACACACTTATTCTTAGGCATCTAGGAAGACAAGAGGAATGTACGCAGGAAAACCGAAATATTCGTAATTAAAGGCTACTTCTTAGCATCGATTTTATTTCCCCTGTCAAATAGAATGCAAGAAAACAGCATGTCACTAAGGCTTCAGTAACAGAAGATCAGAACTGGTTTCTAACAAGTGTCTCACACACACAGCCTACTTTGATGCAGGCATCCTCCGAGCAGTGTGTTTGTCTAGGCCTCTAAACTTCTTTTCTAATGGATGCTTCGGGAAGCCAAGCTCCAGATGAGAAGCGCAGCGTTCAAGGTGCTCTTCCCAGTGTCTGGAAGAAGTGGCTTCCTCCCAAGGCCCTTCATACCAAGCCTCAACTGAACTGTGAATGGTGAGAGGCTGAGCACTGGGCTGCCACCCACTGGCGGGGCAGATGCAGCCTCTGCAGTCCTCCCGGGCCCTGGGCTTGGCCAGGAAGTACAGGCTGTTTAAGTCAGAGCTGGGCCTCAATTTTCCCCTCTCAGGTTTAGGACATGCAGACTCCAGAAAGTGTCATTTAGTGACACCTTTGGCAGGCCCAGTGACAACTTTTCTGAGCCTCTAATGACACCTCCTTTAGAAGGCTGACCGGGTGGATTAAATGGGCTCATGCCTGTGAAAGAACATGGTCACAATGCCAGGTACTTTTTAACAGGTGCTCGAAAACAAAACAAACAAACAAAAGGTGAGATAATGACCGTTCCCCACAGGTTTGGTGGCATGCCACCTGGGAGGAAATGCACACTCTGATTCAGCCAGACCAAGCTTTGAAGGGCAAGAGGTTAGGCTATTTTTTATTCAGTTGTGCTTGAGGAACATTAAAATCAGATGAGTAATCTTCCCACATAGTCTCATGAATTTTGTGGCCTGTCAAGTTATTTTTTTAACTTCTCAAAGTATCAATACCAAAACAAGGAAAACACACATTAAAAAATAGTAAAGGCATAATTAAAATGCTTGTTATATCTTTAATGGAAAAGTTACAACTTTTTAACACGGGCAAAATTTAGAAACATTTGAAGTGTGGTTCAGTTTTTTAAATGTTGGAAGCAATATTCAAATTAGAAAAAGATGAAAGGGCTACACAGAGATGACTAGTATGTGAAAACAATCCCTTTATCTTTTATCAGATTTGAGAATCTTAAGGTCTTAAAGACTCATGGTTGGCAATCGGCATAAAATACAAGAAAAATAAAAAAACAAACGAGAAAAGCCAGAGCCTCACACAACTACTCAAATAACCGAATGTCAAAGATCATCCAAGACTTCAACTCTCATTCTCCAATGAGTTGAGTGTATAAAATGTGAGATTAGAAGTTCCATAGTCACTTTCTTCCTCTAAGAAACAAGAGAATGAATGGTGTTTGCAGAAAGAATGTGTTCATCAGGCTTTGTGGTAGACTGTCACAATTAGAGCCGTGATTTCAAGTTCACGGCCTCATGGTCATTTTCCCAGAGGTCTCCAAATCAGACCCTTATGATGAATTCCCTCCATGGACATGCTACACTTGTTCATCCAGATGACATTTATTCACTTGCTGGAATATCTCCAGGGATGGAGAGGGAAGAGTAGTCACTATTTCATGGGAGAACCCAATCCATCCTCAGACTGCTCTGTGACTAACAGAAAGGGCTTGCTTACATTAAACAGAACCTTGCCTTCCAGGAACTCCTAACCATTGTTGCCTACTCTGCCTCTGCAACCATACAATGTGAATCTAATTTCTCTTGACATGACAGCTCTTCAAATGCTTGAAGAAAGTTAATCATAGGCTTTCCAGACTCCTCACAAGCAACCATGCCTTGGGTGCCTCAATTACCCTTCATAAGCCACACTGTCCTGTCTTGGCCATTGCCTAAGCACAAAGGCAGGTGGCTAGTATCACTCAATGCCTGGAGCCCAGGATTAGAATCAATACACCAGGTACGGTCTGCATACCTCTGGGTGCAGTGGTAACACCACCTCCCCCGTCCTGCACAGGATATATCCAATGACAAAGCCCATAATTGCAGTAAATCTCAGCAGCCAGATCACATTTTGGATTCACATTTATTGAAAACCCACATCACTGCAATCCTGCACTGAGCAGGTAGATTTGGGGAAACAATTGGGCAATATGTTGGGATGCACTCTCTAACAACTTTTTCTTACTCTAGCTCTAGAGTGACTATGTATTACTAATGTAAAAAAGTAAAGTGAGGAGAGCAAAAGAGAAAAATTGAGAGGCAGGAGAAAGAGAAAGAGAGACAGAGCTCCCTTGAAGCCCATGGCATTACATAACCAGTCAGAGTCCTCCCAACTGCTCTGGTTCGAATTTTTCTCTCTTGAACACAAGATAGAACCCTACAGAAGGCGGTGACTGAACTTCTTGTCAAAATGCAAATTCGTAAATAATTTTGTATTTTCCAAACTGATTCCAGAATCTAATCTGAAGTTAGCGTCTAGAATTCTCTAGAATTCTGACAACTCTCCCAGAGCCAAGATTCCTCAGTTTGCTTATGACCAAGGCATGATTTAAAACTTGGAACTTCCTATATCTGACTTGAGACTCATTTTTTTGTTTTAACAACAAAAAGTAAGTATATTTACATATCAACATCTTGAGAAATATTTTTGTAGAGGCATATTTTACATGTCATAAAATCCACCCCATTCAGGCATACGATTCAACACATTCAGTAACTTCACCGAGTAATGCCATCACCCTCGGGTTTCTTCACCACAGAAACAGCCTGAGGCTCCTCAAAAAAGGCCCCATCAGGCCATGCCTCACCTGAGCTTGGAGGAAGAAGTGAATGTGTTCAGTGAACCCTTCAGTATTGTAAGCTGTTTTATATGCACCCATATTTATCTTCACTGATGGCCCTAGAACCTAATTTTTATGATAAGAATTGGCCTTTGGTTTGATAAATCCCCACACAGAGTCAGAAGCCAGGATTGCGGGGTTTGGGCGGGAAACGGCACTGGGTGTGAGGGTGGACTCTCAGGTGCCCATAGCCAATGGTGTGTGGCGTGTGGAAGACGGGGCAACTGCCTGCAATATCAATTGCCGGCTCTTAATTTTTTCCTATGGATGAAGCCATTGATCATTTTTTCTTTTTCTGGTACTCTCCCTGAACTTTGCTCACTTTTGTTACAAGGATGTCCTGTTGCTTATGGACCCCAAATATTATCTCCAACTCCTGATCTCCCAACCCAGGACTTACTCAGACACTTAGCTATCCTATAACATATATGAAGCTCAACACATTTAAACCAAACAGAAGCCTTTGAAACTGGCCCACAACAACCAACATCCAACTTCTTATTATCTACCTTAGCCCTATGCAGAAAGATCCAGGAAGAACACTGGTAAATCACTTTTGACTTATCTTTATCCGACATAAGTACCAATACATCTTCACTTTTCATTTAAAATAATCTCATTTACATCCTTATTTATCTATCAAATCAAATCTACCAACTTTTCAGGAACAAAAGAGAAGAGCAGAGATAGAAAACAGGTACCTCCCTAGGCTCCCATCTCCCACTCCTCCTGCCCCTGCGTCCCAGTTCTGATCAGGGTTGGCCCTTCTCTCTCTTCCATTCACAGGTCCTCAATCTCCCCCCGGCTGCACTGACCCAGATCTCAGCCTTAGCCCTTTCTCCTCCATGAAACTCTTACAGACACTTGAACTGCCACTTGCCTGAACTTCTTTCTCAGTATTGTGACAGCTTATGGATAACTATGCCGCCCTTTTGAGGAACCCTCCAAAGCCCTTGGCCACAGTTACCTGACCAAAGGTGACCAAGGGAGCTAACTCAGCCACTAGCTGCCTAGTCATTCAGCGATGAGGATTCATTCCCCTCTCAATAACTACCGTGTTTCCCCGAAAATAAGACCTACCCATAAAATAAGCCCTAGCAGGATTTCTAAGCATTTGTGCAATATAATAAGCCTACCCCGAAAATAAGACCTAGTGATGGCCGTGGCTACGCAGCGTATCTGCACAGCCCATGCATTTCCTCGCAGAGCGGTAAAGAAGACGGGCAGCCCTTCTCATCTGCCCCATCATGACAGCTACTATCCCAGAGATGACCGGAAAGGTGCAGGCAACCCCACCAACAAGGTCAGCTCCCCCTGTCAGGTTCCGGCCATCCTGTGTGTGCTGCAAGCTGAAGCTTTGAGGGGAAAATAAGCCCTAAGGTGTCTTCTTGAGGAAAAATAAATATAAGACCCTGTCTTATTTTCAGGAAAACATGGTATGAGTCCATGAGAGAAGCAGAAATATGGAGCAGAAGTACCACCCAAAGCAAAGACAAGGAGCAAAGAGCAAAGGGGCACGGGCCCATGCATGAGCCCTAGGACAGTGGCTCCCAGCTCCAACCGTTGCCAGCTGTGGTTCCCAGGAAGCTCAGCCTGGCTTCAGCTCACTGAGATATCTCTGCTGCCTTTTAATCAACCCCTCCTTGTCTGAACTAACCTGAGTGGATTCTGCCCCCGGCAGCCCAAAAGCCTTGACCAGAACAAACTCACGTGTGCAACAGAACACTGGAGTTAATAAAATTAGCTGGAGAAAAGATGACTTTTATAAAGTTAAAATTCCAAATCGCTAATTACCCTTTTACTACAAAGCCTTTTAAAAAAAATCTCAAGCTGGGTGTGGTGGTACACACCTATACTCCCAGCAACTCAGGAGGTTCAAGGGTGAGGACTGCTTCAGCCTGGGAGTTCAAGACAAGGACAAGCAACACAGCAAGACTCCATCACTTAAAAACAACAACAACAAATTAATTGTTTTGGCTAAATCATTTTCATGTGATTACAGAGTTCTGACTTCTTAAACAAAAGACACAGAGAATAAATAAATCTTTTCTTGACAACCCAGAACTAATACTTTGAGGATCAGTAGTTTTACTATTTTTTAAACGTGACAAGGTCTTTAGAAGCTGGTAGGTTACCTGAATGTACCTGTACACTCCCACTACTGTGGTTTTGTATGACTGAGCTTTCAACCTATACATTTTGCTGTTGCCAAAAGCCTGCCTGCTACCTGCATTTTCACTTTTAGTGATGCAGAGGGAGGAAACCCTACAACCAAATAGTTAAAACTGAGCCTGTTTCATGATAATTGACCCAGAGCAAAAGAAAACAACAACAACTAGGCCTGAAATAAGGTAAGAGTCAATATACTGGCTGGATGCCGTAGCTCATGCCTGAAATCCCAGCACTCTGGCAGGCTGAGGCTGAGGCAGGAGGATTGCTTGAGCTCAGGAGTTCAAGACCAACTTGAGCAAGAGTGAGACTCCATCTCTATTAAAAATAGAAAAAATTAGCCGGGCATGGTGGCACATGCCTGTAGTCTCAGCTACTTGGGAGGCTGAGGCAGGGGAATCGCTTGAGCCCAGGAGTTTGAGGTTGCTGTGAGCTAGGCTGACGCCAAGGTACTCTAGCCTAGGCAACAGAGCAAGACTCTGCTCAAAAAAAAAAAAAAAAAAATTACATCCTAATCTTTTTCTTAAAGCACCAAATCTGGCACACTGTGCTGAGGAAGGGGCCTGGTGTTCCCCACAGACAGACCCTCACAGATCCTTTTTTCCTTGTCACAGCAAATATGGGAAAAGCCCCTACAGTGAGTGGCTTGTCTTCTCTCTCCCTACCTCCATCCCCAGCTGACAGCCAAAGACAGCCAGCATTGTGGCCCCAGGTGGCAGGCCCCAGACACGCCTCCTGCATACTCCAATGACAGCAGTTGGAAGGGAGGAAAGCCACAAAGCCACTGACAGTGGTCCCAGTGACATTAGTGCCAGGTGGATACCTAATATTTTGGGATCATTCTATCTGCTGGAGTTGAGACTGAATGAGGACTGCAGAAAACCAACCAGGGACTGCAGTTCTCCTATAGCCATGTGAAGGACGGCCTCCCTGGGATAATTATGCTGTGTTTCCAAAATTGAGCAGTCTCTTGCCTTTTCATGTAATTAAGACATAGTAAGGGCCGGGCGCGGTGGCTCACGCCTGTAATCCTAGCTCTCTGGGAAGCCGAGGCGGGCGGATTGCTCGAGTTCAGGAGTTCGAAACCAGCCTGAGCAAGAGCGAGACCCCGTCTCTACTATAAATAGAAACAAATTAATTGGCCAACTAATATATATAGAAAAAATTAGCCGGGCATGGTGGCGCATGCCTGTAGTCCCAGCTACTTGGGAGGCTGAGGCAGGAGGATTGCTTGAGCCAGGAGTTTGAGGTTGCCATGAGCTAGGCTGACGCCACGGCACTCACTCTAGCCTGGGCAACAAAGTGAGACTCTGTCTCAAAAAAAAAAAAAAAAAAAGACATAGTAAGAATGGTAGTTTCAATGTTTTTATTACACGACAAACTGGAGAAACTATGTTTTGGAAAGTGTGTGTGTTCTTTCCTATCTAATCAGATGTTTCTTACTTTTCCCCCACCTGGAAGATGCCAGGTGGGACTGTCCAAGCTAGATGACTTAGGAAAATCCAAACAGCTTCAAGGCAAAGAGCAACCTCCTAATCTGTTTTCTATATCCAGCTTCAAGTTCTGCTTCTTCTAGGTAACAATATTCTCTTACTTTGTACTCATTCCCTCCTGCTCACTAGTTAGGTTAAACACCTTTAACCTCTTGTCAGAACTTGCTATTTAGAATCAAAATTTGACTAGCTTGGTGAATGAAAATGGACATTTGTTTGGTATCTATCTGGGGTCTTATGAACTAATACTGGTGGCACGTTAACAGGCTATGCACATTAAGTGAAGACAGCATGCACAATGACACATCACGGTGTGAGCACACACCAGGCAACAGAAATAAGAATGCATGGACCAGGCCGGGCGAGGTGGCTCACGCCTTTAATCCTAGCATTCTGGGAAGCCGAGGCAGGTGGATCGCTAAAGGTCAGGAGTTCAAAACCAGTCTGAGCAAGAGCGAGATCCCGTCTCTACCAAAAATAAAAAAAAATTAATTGGCAAACTAAAAATATATAGAAAAAATTAGCCAGCCACTGTGGCACGTGCCTGTAGTCCCAGCTACTTGGGAGGCTGAGGCAGGAGGATTGCTTGAGCCCAGGACTTTGAGGTTGCTGTGAGCTGGGCTGATGCCATGGTACTCTACCAGGGCAACAGAGTGAGACTCTGTCTCAAAAATAAATAAATAAATAAATAAAAAAGAATGCATGGACCATGCACGAGGCAGGTGGCAATGATGAAGGCACAACAGAGGGGGCGCCACCAGCGGTGTGAGTTGTATGGGTCAGGTAGGGTCAGCCACATGGGGAACATGGCCTGGGAATTTGGAAGGAGGGCAGGGAATGCAGGGATGAAGAGTGTAGAGTTTGTCCAGGTGAGAGGGATGACATCCGTCAGGACAAGAGGTGGGAGAGGGCAAAGGAATGACAAATATTTGCCTAGCTGGTGGGAACAGCATGACCTAGGTGTGCAGAATCGGAGTGGAAAAGGATGAGGTGTCGCGGAGCCTCCGCTGAAAATCCCCTTTAGTGGTGGCTCTTCAAAGCCATGCCTGTTGGGAGGAAGCACCAAGGAGTGCGGGCAGAGGGACATTTGGCACATCTGACCCAGGCAGCAGAAAGTCAGAGTTCTGCACAAGTTGGAGATCAACTCCATCCCAGCCACCATGAGCAAAGACAGACCCCATACCCACTCGTCACTGTGCCTTCACAGGCAGCAGAGATCTGGACAGGCTTTTTTTGCTCATGGTCATTTTGGTTCCCTCATGCTTGGTTTCTAGGAGACCAGTCCACACAAGCACTAAGTCATGTCAGAACCCGTGTTACACATGGCGTACACAGCATCTCCAAACCATGTCTGAGATCCTGTCCCCACTTTGAAGAAGAGGCAGTTGAGGCTCAGAGGTGGTAAGACATTAACTCCAGGACACCAGGCTGCAAACAGCCAAGCCGGACTCACACAGCCTTGTAGCGATGCAGAAAGGGGCATTGATGTCCATATATCCCTGACATGGAGCTACTTTACTGGACACATTTGCAAATTCCATGAATTATCTACTAATAAGGATAAGCCAATAAAGTTCCAGGAAGAGCTGGTACTAAGCTGGCACGACTGGCTATAGCCAAACCAGCCATGACAGCCTAGGCCCCTTCTGATTGGCTAATGCCGGCTCTACCGGATGCTAAATGCTTTGAATATCGCTCCTGGTTAGAAGAGTTTTAGGAATCCTCTCTTGCCTAACAATAATTAAAGTAAAACATTTAAAATAACCCCACCTCAAAATTAAATTATGTCAATTACTGTAGGCTGGAAGGATATATTAACAAATGAACAAATAAATGAATGAGGACATACGGTCTAATAAAAGGCATAATTGATTAGGAAAATCCAAGGACTTGAGTTCCACCTCACCCCAGGCCTTAACATGTTGTGTGACCTAGGTCAAATCAAATCACTTATTGCTAGGAAGTATCACAGGGGATTATTCTTGAAGGAGTGGATACACCTCACAAATTGCCTTAGGAAACCATTTAGCTACAGCAGCCATAAACGCTTTGCCACAGCAAGTGATCGTTATTCGACATTTCCTAAGCATTAAAAAGAGAAAAGTTAGGAAGATAGACCAGGTCACTTCCTGTACCCATGGCTCTGGTGGATATACCATGCAAGAGTGAGTCCAGCCCATGTCCCAGGTATCCTCAAAGAGGTGCAGACCAATGGGTAGACGTGTCCCTAACAACCACGGTTCTGAAACGCTGCCAGTAAGGTCAAAGCTACTGTCTTTCCACTGGAAAATGCCCACAAATGCAGTTTGCATGATTTCAGGGGACTCTTAAACCAATAACCACAGGAAGTCGAGTGCCCATGGGCTCCAGTTAAGAAGCTCTGATTCTAAGAGAATAGGAAAACGCCAATCTCTCGACCTTTCCTGTTACAGGAATGTACCACTTTTATCTCTAGGAAGGCCTTTTTCCCCTCCAGTATCCTTGACAATCATTCGCGGCTAAATGCCTACAGAATATCTCTAGAAGAATGAGTATTTGAAGGATAAAAACAAAGGCCTAGAAATACCCAGCAGTCTCAAGAATGTGTGGCCAAGATGAAGCAGCAAGGCCTCTTTGTAAAGCATTCATCTAGACGAAGAATTCCCACTTCCACAAAGAGAAGCATCAGACTCAACCACCGAGATGACTTGGAATGGAAACCACCATTGACAGCATGGGAAATCAGCTCCTTTCATCTCCTATACAAATCCAAGGATAGGTAATGCTCAAAAATAGGACAGCAAAACATTCGGTTTGAGAACGTGACTGAACTTGAAGACAATGGGCCCTCCCACTCCCCACCCTATGTAAAAGATGTGCTGGAAAGGGATCAACCAACACCCAAATCTCATCGTCAGTTCTATCTCCAAGCACATCGTTTTAATATCTGGGAACAGATGTTACACCAAAACTGGCGAGGCTGTCTTAAATGCAAATGCAGGAACCTTTGTTGGAATTAAAAAGAAAAAAAAAATTTTAAGTACACAATTTAAAAAAGCAGGGAGGAAAAAAACATTTTCAACTATGATATTACTTTTTTAAAAATTCAGATAAAATTTTTAAAGAACCAGAAATATTATTATGAGTGTTACAATTCCACTTGTCCTGTCAGTTATAAAAACCTGAAGATACACATTCCCTCTCATCAAGCCATCAACTTGCTCTTACAGGGAATCACAACCTATTCAAATCCTTTCTAGTCCCGCTCCAGCTTCATATCACAGTGTTCAATAGTCATCTAGTTTCCAAAATGAATAGCCAGCTTGTCTCCCATCCTCATTCATCTTGACTTTTTCTGTAGCATCTGACCCTGTCCTCTTGTTGAAATACTCATGTAATATACTGGATTCTGAGATATAATTATTTTTTAATACCTGTCTCTTTTCATTCCTGCTACCCTACCCATCCCCTATGTATGAGTGCCTCCCCCTCGTATTTCGATCCCAGCATGGAGATCTCATCCCCCCCTCCCGGTGCTACTCTCTAAGGAAAGAGACTTCCAAAATAGAACGTGCAACCACTGTCTTTCTTCTCCCACACTCTGACATTTTCAATGCATCCAACTGGATGACCTGTCACCTTGGATGTCCCTGACACAGGTGAATCAGTAACATGTTTCAACTGTGAACTGAGGAAAGCCTCAACAACTCTTGCTTAAAATTTTCAACATAGTCCACCAAGAAATAGCTAAAAATCGATATCAACTATTAAAAAAAAAGCTTTACAGACTTATGCTATAATAAGTTTGAGTTGTCAAAACACTTTTCATATACTAAGAAGTTGTTAAAAACCCAGATTCTGTTTGAGTTTTGGTATCTGGGGAGTTTGGGGCAACCACAGGAGTTGGTCTTGTTGGTAGGAAAGTGTCATAAGGACTGAGCCGACCTCCCCAGCCCCATGCATGTTATTACATCAAATAACTTAATCAGAACACAAACTGCTCTTAGATTTCTGCGGAGGTAATTAAATAACAATTCGATGCCAATTAATCACAGGCAAATAAGAGTCTGTCAGAGAAGAACTCTATACACATTGGGGACTATTTAATGGTCAAATACTTGGCAGGATCTTAGTTAAACAATGATTCATTAAACCTCCTCTGCCACACAATGGCTAGGCTAAACTCAATGTGAAAGAATCGAAACTCTTTTGTTCTGCCATAAAAAGACATCAAACCTCTGTGCGTGATATTCTTTTGTCCTTCATTTAGCAGACTGCTCAACTGCATGATTCAGAATGTGTTCAGCTGCTCCTATGCACATGGGCGTCTGCAAGTCCCTCTTGGCTCTGAACACCGTAGCTATGCAACTCTTTTCTTCCCAACTGACAAAGTAAAGAGCTGGACAGCTGACCACACCTACTTAAAATATTTATTAACTCTGAGCAGGGAAAAGAACCACAGACTTACCCTCCACCCCCAAAAGGAGGGCAAGCTGTGGCCATTTCCCTATTACTCGCTCTAAAAGCCCCCAATCTGCACAAGTTGTCAATCCAGCAAAAACGCCTTCAACATATTTGGTTTCCTGCACTTACCTTATCAACTTGGTTCCTTTAAATTAGAGGTCCCTTTATAACCCAGCTCCCCATGAAAACCCAGAGATCCACTTGAAGTAAGGCTGATAATTTCCAAAGACTTTTAATCCTGGTTCTCAGAAGGACTATTACCTTCCTGCAAGTTCATTTCTTCCAGTGGTGAAAGAATCAAGGCAAACGACAGTGCTCTGTATGGCTGGTTTTTTGCCTACACTAGCACTATAAGCACTTCCATAGTTTCACTAATGCTGCTGTTTTTTTAAAGCATGATTTTTGCACTTCATTGTGTGTTTGAATCTGATTGAGAGATGACAGAGTTGGCTAAAAATGGGCTCTATATGGTGTTATATTCCAGATGTTGTCAACGATTATATTTGGCCCTCTTTAGAGAGGGGTTCCTAGTCTAGCTTTGTTAAATGCTGGATTATAACTAGTTATATCACTCACTCAAAAATAATATTTTGAAAATGAAAAAATAATATTAATTGTATTTTCTCTTCATTTAAGAAGAAAATATATACTAGGCAACATTTCTAGAAGTAGAAGAAATGTTTCGTAAAAAAAATTTATAAAGATGAGCTACATATATCAGCTCCTCCTTCCCAAACATAATTTATCATAATAGGTCAAAGCTAAATATAGGACACATAGTTTTGATGAAACACTTAAGAAACTTCATAGGCAACACATTGGCAAAAAGTATTTCAACTTTACTCACACATTGGGCACTAGAAAATAAAGATCCACTTTTACTGGGTCTAATTGGATATAAAAAATAAAATTCATATGCAGACTACAACAGTGAGTGCAGGATATATTGTTTATTTACTATTTTAAAAATATATATAAGCTATGAACCGGAAGCCGCAAAAATAACAGTAGCCAAAAATAAAGCATTAAAGAACTGACTTTAATTATGAATATTAAACCTGTTTCTGTGATCCCTCGGTCGTGATGCCCACATTTTGTTTTCTGCTGCTCTGACAATACTTGTGTGTCTGCTTCTCAGCTACACTATGACTTAAAATGATTTTGAGAGGGAGAAAAAAGTCACACAGAGTCTGTTCATAAACACACCGTGGCAAAACAAATTTTCCTGCAAATATAAGCAGTTTTACAGTCTATCAAAGTGGTGCCAAAAAGTAGATTTATTCGCATTAAGTGCTGACAGGAACGAAACATTTCGGCAGTAAATAAAGTACATTGTAACCCATCGTCAGATCAATAAAGTCATTAAAAATAGACTGCATTCTTCAAGGAAATGGTGAGTTGAGGGGGGAAGAAGAAATCTCTGGTCTCGATGGAGAATGTATCTCCAAACTCAGCTGACAATTACCGATCCGGCCTGTCTCTTCTCCTGTGTGCCTACAAAGAAACATGGTTGGGTCCCTTATCTTTCTCCATGTGTATTTAGCCATGTAAACCGCCATACGGCATTTCTACTTCCCCGCAGGCATCCTATAAATACAAATAAGAAAATGCGTCCTGGTTTTTTCTTCTTCTTCTTCTAGGCCCCAAACTGACAGGATATTATCACTTTTATAGACTCTTGCAAATCGGCACAGTAGTGTTGGGCAGAAATGTGCTGATATTATAATATCCATTTATCTAAACTGCCAGCATGTTAACAAAATTCAGGTGGGGTGCTTGCCACCTAAATTAATTTACTACTTGAAAAAGACTTCTTATGCCAAGGCTGTCAAAAGGAAAACAGGAAAGGAGTTAAGAAACTGTAAATAAATCTAAACACGGTTAGCGTTTGATCTAATTTTCAAGTGTAGGATTAAAAAACAGGAAGCGTGCCAATGAAAGGCGACAAGAGGAGACTAGCAGCAGAGAAACCTGCGCTCCCAGCACGGGAGCCACACGGGCCGCTTGTTTTCAGGGAAGTGTTGCAAGGGGACCTAGCACTCCCTGCCACAAATGACTCAAAGTCACCTTGTGGAATTTACGGATTCAAGAAAATAAAGGACTCACTCGCTACCTCACTGCCATTAGGATTGCTACTTTCCAAAAAACCAAGGAACAAGAATTTTTGTCGAGAAAGTAGAGAAATGAGAACCCTTGTATATGGTTAGTGGCATCATAAAAAGGCACAGGCGTGACAGGAAACAGTATGGCGGTTCCTCAAAACTTGAAACAGAATTACCACAGGATACCGCGAGTCCACTTCCAGATACACAACCACGAGAATGAAAGCAGGGGACTCAAAGAGGTATTTGTACGCCTATGTTCACAGCAGCACTGTGCACAATAGTCAAAAGGAGGGAAGAGCCCAAGTGTCCAATAATAGACAGATAGGCACACAAAATGGGGTATAGCTGGCCGTCCCCTATTGTCTGTGGACACTGGTTCCAGGACTGCCCATGGACACTAAAATATGAGGACGCTTAAGTCCCTTATATAAAATGGTATAGTATTTGCATATAACCTACACGTATTCTCCCATATTCTTTAAATCATCTAACTTACTTAAAAATATCTAAATACAATGTAAGTGCTATGCAAATAGTTTTTATACTATAATTTTTTATTTTTTACTATTGTATTGTCACTTTTTCTAAATATTTTCCATATTTATTTCCCATCCTGAGATACAGAACTCATAGATACATAGGGTTGACTATATACATAACATGGAATATTAGTCAGCCTTAAAAAGGAACCTTAAGGACCTTATGCTGCATGAAATAAGCCAGTCATGAAAGGAAAAATACTGCATGATTCCACTTATATGTGGTACCTAGAGGTGTCAAACTCACAGACACAGAAAGAAGAGTGGTGGTTGCCAGGGGCTGAGGAAAGGGAGTCGTGGATATTTAATGGGTACAGGGTCTCTATTTGGGAAGGAAAGCTCTGAGATGGATGATGGTGGTGATTGCATGGCAAACTGAACATACTTAGCCATCACACTGTAAGCTACACTTAAAAATAGCGAAGATGGTAAATTTCATGTTCATTTTGCCACAATTTTAAAACATTTTTGTAAAAGAAAAGATTCAAACTTTACATGTATCCTTCTCTCAGAATGCATCCCGTCCAATCCTGGAAATGCTGTTCAAGAGTTCGGCTCCACGTGGACACTCAGCACCCAACATGCTAGGGCCACAGAGGCAGCCCATGTGTCACCACCTGGTGAGGGAGAGTAACAGCACTTGTGGAGACCAGGAAGCTCCAGAGTACCACCCAGTCCCTGGCAAAGGAGAACTCTCTCTGCAGGAGAAGGATGTGAAGAAGAAGGACAGCAGCATCAGAGGGAAGAGTCTACCCACTGACCACAGAGAAGGTTGCCGAGGGAATCCAACTGCCACCCAATCCACAGATGAAGAGGAGAGGTCTCTGCAAAGGATTGGCTGATCCTGAGAAATGCTGTAGTAATTCACCCTCCTCAAAATTCTCAATCGATATTCTTCACCACCACCCCTTTCTTGCCCACTCCACAACACCTTGAAAGAGCTTTCACATTAAGACGTAAAGGAAGAGTATAAATGCAATTCCACCCCACGGGATGACATGGCTGAATCAACACAATTATTGATTCATCAGAATCCCCTGTTCTCTACTTTTCTGGTCAAGGAGTGCCCCATCAGACCCCAATAAATAGTTCCTACATCAGTCATCAATGCCCAAAAGCATGATTAGAAGCCTGTCAGAGGCATTTACGGTCCTCACCCTCTATGAGCATAAATAGCCTAAGAACAGAAACCTGAAAGGAAGACAGAAAAGTGCTCCCCTCCAAAAAGAAAAAAAATTGTTTTAAAACGTGGATCTAAATGGAAGAATATGGGGATGTGTTTCTTGGAATGAAAAGCAAAGACAATAATGGGAAGTGAAGAACGGCTACTCATGACTTTTCAAAGAAGAAGAATGCTATAGATTATTTCAGATAAGGGCATCCAGGAACATGTACTGGGGGAAGTGATCCCAGAAGCCACGGAAATGAGGACAAGGGCCTTGGTGTTCAGTGGGCAGGAGGGAAGAAGGGACGCTCCGGAAAGTGTGGGGCCAGACAGGTGCAGAGAGAAAGGGAAGGGGTAGGCAGCAGCAGCACATGCCAAAGAGACACCGAACAGGACAACTCCCAGGAGCTTAGGGCCTCACTTTGAGGATAATCTGCAACTGGTTTGATTATGGCTGAACTTTGGGGCAAAGAACCAGGCCCTAAATGACTAGCCTAGTATAGAGAGACTCCTGGCTGCAGGGATTCATGTCATGGAAGACAGTAAGGGGCATCTGTCTTAATTTATATTTTTAAAAGGCAGTCAAGTAAAATAACTAGCTAAATATTTTCTCCCTTATGCAGAAACTGTTTGAAAACCTCTAGGCAAGCCTTGATAGCACTTAGGAAAGAGCCCAGATCAGGGCGATTCACGATTCATTCACCACCTGAGCTATTTCCACCAGACACCAGCATGAGCCTGACCATTCCACCATGTTAAACGGTTTCTATTTTCATTCATATTTAATTTAGACCCCTGTCCAGAGCCCCAAAGTAAAAGGGAACAATGATATCACAACTTTTAAAAAGTTGATGAGAAGCAAAAATATTAAAATTTCACAAACTCAAGAATGTTTCAGGATCAGGTCAAATAAAATAATGCCTCTAATTCTCATATGGAAAGTTAAAACACTGCTCACATTCTGAATAGCAATATTAGAAAGAGAAAATATTTTGACAATTATATTTAGTTTGGCATTTCAGTTTATTTAATAAATTTCAATTATTAGCCATAAAAATTACCCATATCTACTATATATATAATTGTAGGAGTTGTGCTTGTCAATAGCAGGCTGAAGCCATAACTTACTTCGAAGATATAAAATATAAAATTTGTATTTTAAAAATACCCTAGCTAGTCTTCCGGACTTATAGAATTCCAAACATTAAGTCGTGAAAGCAGTTCCATTCTCAAGCTTAATTTTAATCTATGTTATAAAATACATTTCGCAAAATCAAAACACAATAGTTGTTTGTTTTGGAGATGCAGCTAGAGTGCGGTGGCATCATCATAACTACTGCAACCTCAAACTCCTGGGCTCAAGCCATCCTTCTGCATCAGCCTCCCAAGCAGCTAGGACTAAAGGTGCACGCCACGACACCCAGCTAATTTTAACCTTTTTATAGAGACTTGAGTCTTGCTATGTTGCCCAGGCTGGACTCGATCTCCAGACCTCTAATGATCCTCCCTCTTGGGCCTCCCAAAGTGCCAGGATTAAAGGAATGAGTGACCACATCCAGCTGGCAATAGATTTTTAAAATGTCAGTAAATCATGATTTTTCAGACACATTTTAATATAAAATTTAAGTGGAAAATGGTAAGATAGTTTTCGTAATATTTCAGGGTATAGCAAATTTTTCATTATTGGGAAAGAAGATCTCAAACTGAAAAAGAAGAATCTAGGTAACTCTGGTATGAGCAGACATTAATTAGCCTTTCACAGGGCATTCCCAGCAGTGGAGGGAGCCTAAGCCAAGTTACATTCTTCAAGTTACTGATAAACAAAACCGGATTCCTCAGAGGAGATTCGAGGCTCAAGCCAAAAGGTTCCTCTCCAAATAGTATGCTAACTTAGAGAAGGCAGGGAGTTCTATAGCGCTATGAGATAAATTCTCCCAGCTTGAGTGCTACTCCTTTTTATTCTCTCACCTAGGCATGGTGGACCAGCTGCAGGGTGGGGGGAAGGGAGTGGAGAATCAAACACTTTAAAATGCAATGAATCTCTGGGGAGCACCCAGGAACGTACCTGCCAAATGCCCAGTCTGCGAAAATCGTCCCAGGTGCACACACAATTCGTCACAGAAAGTATGTGCTCCTATGGTTAAAAAGGCCCCTGTGTTCATTTGGAAAAACCCACACGCTTCCTGACACACAGAGTTGGGCCAGGGATGAAAAGAGGCAGGTTTAGTGTTTTACTTTACGTGGTTTGCTCTGTGCACAATCCTGCGTGTATCATACAAGGTAGGCACGTAGGTAGGCAGAGCCACTTGCTATTCAAGGTTGTCACTTCACACACCTACCTGCCCTAACCCCCTAGTCCCACTCCTAAATCCCACCCAGGATCTGCAGTCAGGAGTTGAAGCAAGAAGATATCTATTGACTAGTATGCTTTTATAGCGTTTACCAATGATTTCATAGGTGAAATCAATGTTCCCTAAAACATTCAGATAAGAACTTCCCCACAGAAGGCCATCTGCATTTGAGACTTTCTTACTGTCCTGCCCCTGGCTGATGCTCTGTCAGGCCTCCCCTGCTGCAGGCACCTCCCCCTTCAGAAATATTAGTCACAGCGGCATTAATTTGTCACTACAAAAAAAAAGACTTGCTGTTTCTTATTTAGATGGTAGATACTACATATTTTTAAAATAATGTAGAAAATGAAACCCATACATTGAATGAGCAAGCTAAAATTCTACGTGGTAGAACTACTATTCAAAGAGAGTGAAGACACAATTAATTCCCATATTTTAAAGGAAGAAATAACAGAAACATCAACAATTAAATGTGGAAATACAGGAGACAGGAAGGAGATGAGTGGTGGGTTGACCCAAAGCCCCATAGGAAGGATTCTAGCAACTGCCCCTCTCACTGGAAAAGGGAAGAACTCCAATTTGAACAGGTTCCTCATCCTCAGGCCCATCCAGAACATTCCTTAAAACAGGACACGGACAGGAAGAGCTCTTATTCTGCTGTATTTTCTTTGTTTTTTTGTTATTGTTGTTTTTTAATATAAATCATTTTAGAGACTGGTCCAAAGTGCTGTAGAGAGTTCATAAGACATAGGTCTTTGATCTTTGTGGCTTTGCCATGTATGTTTTTAAAATTTCTGGAATGCACCCAGGGAGGCAAAATGCTTGACAGAGAACACTATAAATATCTGAGTAAATAAATACATACAGACATCTGGAACCCTGATTAAGCACTACAATTTTATTTTCTTTGGGGAATGGGGTGGGGAAAACGGGATAGCAGGGGGGACCCAACATTGAGCATTTTTATTTTTATAGGAAAAGACCTTATTCCTTCCTTAAAATAAAGCCCCTCTGATACTAACGAAATGCTTAGAGAGCTCTAGTCTGCAAGTCACACGGACAGTGGAACTGCTAATGTTCTATAGCTGCCTCCACACCAACAAGCAAGTTATACTTGACCAGAACTAAAATGTTACTTTAATTCACTAAGTATTTATGAAATATTAGTCATTATTTTCAACAAAAAATAAACCAAGGCTGGGCGCGGTGGCTCACGCCTATAATCCTAGCACTCTGGGAGGCTGAGGCGGGCGGATTGCTCCAGGTCAGGAGTTTGAAACCAGCCTGAGCAAGAGCGAGACCCTGTCTCTACTATAAATAGAAAGAAATTAATTGGCCAATTAATATATAGAGAAAAAATTAGCCGAGCATGGTGGTGTATGCCTGTACTCCCAGCTACTCGGGAGGCTGAGCCAAAAGGATTGCTTGAGCCCAGGAGTTTGAGGTTGCTGTGAGCTAGGCTGACACCACAGCACTCACTCTAGCCTGGGCAACAAAGTGAGACTCTGTCTCAAAAAAAATAAAAAAAAATAAAAAAAATAATAATAAATAAACCTAGACAATATATTAATTTGCCCTGGAGTTTCAAATTAAGTGTGTACAAGTATAGATTTTAACTCATTATATAATAATCTTCTGAGTTAAAGGTCTAATAAAATTTGTCGGTTTACTGCTTTTGGTGAGGTGCTTAGAACAGCAATAAACACTGAGAAGACAGAATTTGCCACGGTTATAACCAATGCAATTAAATTAAAACCAAAGAATCAAATTGGCCACAAACTGTGTTAAGTGTTGAACCAGTAGTTAGACAGTTACAAAACTTGTGACATGTTAAAATACATTCATGTTCAAAACAAACAAAATCCTAAATAAGCCCCTGTTCTTACCTATGGTTCCCCGATGAAAGCACGTTATCAGGCATCGCTCTATCTTACCAAAACAGAAAGACGCCCCACTGCTCTGGGGATAAAGTTAAAAATCCTTCTTCACCTGCCCTGGTGCCACATTGGTTCTACCTGAGACCCTTCCAGGCCTGCACTACCTGAAATACATCTGCTTTGGTGGCTTCTCATACTCCCGCGGTCCCCTGGGCCACTCCATGCACGGAGCTAATCCCAAGCGCAATCCTGAGTTCCTATCTGGTGTCCCTCTTCCCCTCCACGCAGTGAGGTCCATGCGAGCAGAAGACCCTAAGGTTTTGATGACTTCTTGGTCTCACTTGAAACACAGTGCCCGACACAAGATAAGGCTCCACAAGTATTTCTGAAAGAACGGACGGAAGATTCGGTGAATGTGTTTAGAAACTGGCATGTCCAGTATTTGCCCAGTGGAGAAAAGAGACACTATGGGAACTTCATCGTGAAAACTGAGACCAGCATTGTGGCTGGGCAGCACTGAACACTCGACGGAGGGATCAAGGAGGTCACCAAAGGTTGATGACAACCAAAGGTGGGGAAAAAATAATCAGAGGTTGAGTTCAAAGCAAGAGGAATGTTCCAGCTTATTCTTGTGGCAGCGGCAGGGGCGCAGGGGGGTGACCCAGCACTGCCTTGGCACCTCCATGGCCCATGCCCAATGCGGCTGTGAATGCTCACAAGGTACACCTTTATATGGTTCTAGTTTGGCTCTACCTTAAGGAAGCCATGATCTGCAGAAACTGTTTCAATGCACCAAACAAGAGGAGAATTTGTCTTGCTCTTCCTTCCAAGTTCCCTCTTTGAAGCTTCAAAATACTTAACCATCTAAGTGTCACACTCAATTGCTTTTTCCTACACATACATCTCCCCAATTCGGTAGCTGACGTGGTGGAAAAACTCCAGTGCTGAAAGTGTGGGTGTTCAGTCACATCTACACCAATACGTGCTTCCATAATTGCCATGACACCCGTTGGCATGATGCTGGCAACCACTCAGGTGAAGACTTCTGACTCCACGTGGGCTTCCCGATCTCTAGCTCCCATTCTGGTCTGCCCCATGATCCACTGCCAACGTCTCGTCCATGTCATCTCTCCCTACTTGTGGAACAGCTCCAATTCCTCAGCCTTGCCTTCTGTTCTGCTTCTTCCCCAAAAGTATCACCTTTCCGTGATGCCAATAACTGAAACTCTGACACATTCTCGCTAGCCCAGTGCATGGACCTTCCACAGCCTCTGAACGAGAGGCAACAAAGGTAGCCAAAGAGCTAGCTAGAGATTGTACAAAGAAGTTGCATGCACGTTAAAACATGACATGAAACTAAAAGTTTGCTCCTTGTACAAATTAACCAAACAAACAGCAAACCATCTCATTAATCTGGGCTACCAAAGACTGCGACAGGGTAGTGGCCCTAGGAGTCAACATGCATTTCTGTATGAATAATTAAAAACTTTCATGTGTTTCCCTTAACACAAAAATCTGAGAACTAACGAGAGAGTAGAAATTTCTATGTGAGGAGAAAAGGGTTTGAAATCTATAAGGAAATCATTTACTCGAAATTTTTAAAGAATTCAGAAATTCTCTATTTGCAGTACCTGCAAAAGTGTCTGTCAGTCGTTCCTAGTAAAACCCAGGTGACACATTTACAGGAATATTCTTGGCCTGGTATTTATGGATTTCCATGGCTAATTTTTTCATACTAGTTCTTCCCCTTTTTCCTTCAAATCCATATTCTGCCCGACATTTCCCATCACTCACAGGTTATGTCTGCTATTGTAACCTACAGGAACAAATATTCATCTCCTAAGAGCTATACTGAACAAGCTTTTCATGCATATTAGGGGAAAATCAGGCTTCTGCAGGACATCAAAGTCCTTTTAGCCCATGACCTTAACTGTGTTCTCCCCAGCATTCAAAACTTGGTAGTATTAAATAATACTGGTGTGGGCTCATACTGAAATAAAATCACTATAGGATCCCAATCTCTCGGGCAGTCCTGGACTCCACATCCCTCAGATGAGAAGTCGTGTTACTCATTACTGAAAGGTCTCCTTAGAGCTAAATAGATCCGCTGGTCACAAACCTGAAACTGCTAATATTTTCATCAGAAAGGAGTAAAACAGCTTTAATTCATCAAGACATTACAGCTTAGAGGCAAACGCAAAAGCCTGCTGGCCCTGAATGGGTCATCAAGATATCAAATGCCGGGAGATGCAATCAAAACACTAATATGGGGAAAATAGTCCAACACAGCGTTTTTCTCTTCTCACATCCAAACACATCACTCCTTATTTCTTACACTTTTTAGGTCAATTCACTTTTCGAAAAGTCTCCTTTTGTTTCTCTTTTTGTCCAGAAGCATTATTGACCATCCAGTTGTTTTTGTCTAGCATATGTCTTCAAACTCAACAAAGAAAACTTTAAAAAGGATCAAAAGTCAAGGAATTTAAGAATCCTCATCAAAGAGTGACCAAGGTTCTAAAAAAAAAAAAAATAAAAAAAAAAGAATCCTCGGAGGTGTACTGTAAAGCCAGAGAACACAGGATGTACCATAAATATAAAGTTCCACATAACAGAAAATAGGGGTGGTACCAAAGACTTTTCTGATAACCCTTAATATATTTTACTTAATATTTGAAAAAGGAGGCTGAGGGGAAAAGATGAAAATAACACACAGTTGGCTTCAGGGGCCACAGAAGAGAAGCTGGTCCGGTCATCCAATGAGCCAGTCGCTCCCTGACCAGCAAATGGCAGTCTTTTTCAATATTTTTTTCTTTCTTTTTTTTTTTTTTTTTTTTTGAAACAGAGTCTCGCTTTGTTGCCCAGGCTAGAGAGAGTGCCGTGGCGTCAGCCTAGCTCACAGCAACCTCAAACTCCTGGGCTCAAGCAATCCTGCTGCCTTAGCCTCCAAGTAGCTGGGACTACAGGCATGTGCCACCATGCTCGGCTAATTTTTTCTATATATACTAGTTGGCCAATTAATTTCTTTCTATTTATAGTAGAAACTGGGTCTCGCTCTTACTCTGACTGGTTTTGAACTCCTGACCTCAATCGATCCTCCTGCCTCAGTCTCCCGAGTAGCTGGGACTACAGGCATGCGCCACCATGCCCAGATAATTTTTTCTATATATATTAGCTAGCCAATTAATTTCTTTCTATTTATAGTAGAAACGGGGTCTCACTCTTGCTCAGGCTGGTTTTGAACTCCTGACCTCGAGCAATCCGCCTGCCTTGGCCTCCCAGAGTGCTAGGATTACAGGCGTGAGCCACCGCACCCGGCCAATGGCAGTCTTTTTCAGCAAACCTATTTCTGCATTTATAACTTGAAAAAAAGTTTTTTTTAGAGACAGGAACTTGCCATGTTGCCCAGGCTAGTCTCAAACTCCTTGACTCAAGTTATCCTCCTACATCAGCCTTAGTACGAGTAGCTGGGACCAAAAGCATGCGCCACCACACCTGACTCTATTTAAAAGACCACCAAAACATAAAGGAAACTGGAAATGGGTTTTCAAACCAGGAGGAAAGGAAATGGTGATACATCTCAGTTACATACCTAAGTTTTCCAACAAAGAACAAAAAGATGGCTAAAATTAGGATTAGGTCCTATCCTTATACTATTTGTGAAAAATAAAAATTCAAAGTATCTAACTATAAATTATCAAGCCTTATGAAGATTAAATAAGATTTTCCGAAACACAATTTTGACTGTAAATGTCCAAGTACTATTTAACTTCTAGAGAGGACAAATGAGTAAGAAAGCAAAACTCTAAAACTGCTGTATATGCCAAGTACAAAAAGCCAGTTACAAGAAAAAAGAAAAAAAGATTTAAAAAGTATAAAAAATTTAAAAAAATAAAACTGCTATAAAAAATATTAAGATATAGGCAATAAAATGGATAATGGGAAGAGTCTGTCTTTCCAATCATCATGACTTGTGACTTGGAGAGAGCATGTAGCTGAAAAGCAAACCATACACCAAAGCCTAAAGATAAAATAAAATGGGAAAGGAGTTTTTAAACAGAATTTCATCTGGATTGGTCCATCTGTGACTCTAGGGCAGCCATCCTCATCAGCTTGGGGCCTATGCCAGATTTGGTACTTAGCTATCAACATGAGTACATGAAATGTACTCATGGATAAACAGGAGAATTCACGTAATCTTCTATATTTCCCATATTTCTTAAGGTCTAGAGAACAGCTAGGTATTTCTACAGAGACAGAAGTTACTAGACAGAGGTTCTTCCAACAGGCACCAGGTGAGATCTCTACCATGACTGCATGAATTCTGTGATCTGACCATGCTATTCTCATCCCAAGTTTAATAATGAAGAGTCCTTATAAACTCTGGGTTACATTTCCAAAATAGCCTGCAAAAGGAGCTCTAAATAAATTTATAATTAAATTTAAAATTCATCTTTATGAGAATGATCAAAGACATCTTGGAATAGTTAATAGTACTTCTAATTTGATAGGACTGGAGAGCTTACTCTGTCTCCTTTTCCCAGTTTGCTCACTTTTTTTATTTAAAAAAAGATTAATATCATATAAAGTGCTGTATTGTTTCCACTCTCAGTACAGATTCAAATGCTAAAGAAGACCCACTGCTCCATATTATCTTCTGTAATACTAAACACTATAGATTTCAGAGCTAACATTTCCCTAATATATAATCAATTATAAAATTATAGAAACTTTAAACAGTCATGACAATTTTCTGGGGAAAGTCTCTAGAAAGTTCAGGCCCATAAGAAGAGGCTAAAGTGATCATCTAGTTTTCAGAAACAGTAACTTTTCCTACAGGGGTTCCTCCTACTTTGGGATTAATTTATTTTCAAATGCTAAATCCTTGTGAAAACTGATAAAAGCAAGAAAGTTCACATAAAAGCTGAATAAAGAGAATGAGGAAGGTGAAGAACAATTTGCAACTCAAATTAGAATTCATGTATCAACATACACACACACACACACACACACACATATTCAGATACATATAGGCATCCATTAGATACACATTAAGACACCTGTTCTATGCAATGGATTGTCCAGGACACGCAAATTTGCTGAATTTTTGAATATATTTCTGATTACTATGAAGTCAACATTCATTGCACTGTAAATATGATCCTGAACATATTTTAAACTTCGGCCAAGGAAGTGAAGTGGGATTATAATATAAAATATATAAGAATGGATGACATAGCTTTAGAAGATGCCCAGGGAGAATTCAGAAGACAGTAGTGGTTACCTTCTGCAAAATTCCCAGCACACTGGCATATGGAGAGGCTTCATCAATGTTGACTCACAATATGCATCATGGTGAATGATTTATGTCAACCTGGTACTTTCATTTTCAATTATAGGCATCGTATCTCTATGGCTGCCACATAACAACTGATGGGGACAATAACAAGAGAATTGGGCAAGAAGGCCAAGAAGCAGGTGGGGATCTCCCACGTGGACTTCGCAGATGAAATGAGACAATGGAAGTGACAGAATTTTGAAACGTTCAAACTGTCAAACGACTTTATGACGTTGCTATAAAATGACAAGACATGGGGAAAGATTTCGAATTTATCAGACTTCTGGCTGATCCTCAATTTGATAGGGAACTAGATTATAACTACTAGGAGAAAAAATTTCTTCATACAACAGATTTCTAAAACATTAGAGGATGTAGGGAAACAAGGATCATAAAAACTCTCTGAAGTCTTTACAAACAACCTATTTTGGGTTTCCTTAAGCTTTCATCAAATTATTTCTAAATAAGTTCCACAGATTAATAGAATCATTAAATTTCAGAGCAGGCCGGGCGCGGTGGCTCACGCCTGTAATCCTAGCACTTTGGGAGGCCGAGGCGGGCGGATCGCTCAAGGTGAGGAGTTCGAGACCCCGTCTCTACCAAAAATAGAAAGAAATTAATTGACCAACTAAAAATATATATACAAAAAATTAGCCGGGCATGGTGGCGCATGCCTGTAGTCCCAGCTACTCGGGAGGCTGAGGCAGTAGGATCGCTGAGCCCAGGAGATTGAGGTTGCTGTGAGCCAGGCTGACGCCACGGCACTCACTCTAGCCTGGGCAACAAAGTGAGACTCTGTCTCAAAAAAAAAAAAAAAAAAATTTCAGAGCAGAGGGTCTCTCTGACATTGTCTGAGGTTGGTTGAACCCTAAGACTCACAACTAGTTAAGTGCTCCCTAAGACACAACTACCTGGCTGGCAGGTGGTAAATTAGTAAGCCTTCTGTCTTCATTTAGGTCTCTCCACCCAAAACTATATTTCTTGATATATCTCAATCCTTTTGTATTCAATCAGTACTTTACAGCATTTAAATTGTTGGTATATTAACGCTAATGGGCGCTATACAACACTAATGAGGCGACAAGAGTTATACATTCTGTTTTGTTTATTATTCTTTTAAATATTTTTAAAAATATGATCTACAGTTTATAAGAACTACCCAGAAATCTCATTTTCTTCCTAGGCTGCTTTAACTGTATTTTGCGCAAGAGGAAGTTTTAAAGAACCAGAATGTCCATCTGATAGAAATGTAGAAGGATTGCCCAGAATTAACTGGAGTGAACAAACCACAGACTGTCTCTAAAAACATCCCATGAATAAAATTTGAAGGCTCAACAATCTAAAACTGCCTCAGGTCAACTTTAACTTTACTTGTGAAATTTGTCATTTTTCACGCTTTTGAAAAAGGTGAATACATGGAAGTTCTACATTTTGACCAGTTATAGCATTTTTAAAAAATAATAAGTTTCTACTACTCCTAAGAAGTATATTCACTTCTCTGGAATAATTCCAACGTTCCATTAAAATAGAACTTATTTTATATAATTTCAAACTGTCTTTCCATAATTACACAATAGACTTCTGTACTAAACTTCAGCCATATCATTTTCAAACAAAAAGTAAACCAGATGTTTGGTGCTTATATACAAAATTGAGCTCTCATTGTAAAACCAAATTAAATTTAAAATAAGCTCAGGAATGAAGCTAAGTCCCATTAAAAACAAACCCAAAACAAAACATGAAAACAAACAAAAAAAACCCACACTATTGATTCATTTTGTGGCTTGTTAGTTTTGATCATTTATCTATTTCCTCAATTCCCATTATTTTACCAAAACTAATATATTTATTTGTAATTTGTAAATTTTAAAAAACATTAAAACTTCATCATGTCACTTAAATAAGTTAAAAAAAAAATCAATGTTAGCTGTGAGCTAGGCACCATATTAAATGCTTTACATATATTAATTCTCTTAATTCTCACAAACAAGGTTGGCACTATTATCATCATCCCCATTATATAGAATAATTGAAGCAGAAAGAGGTTAAGTAATTCAGCAAGGCCATACAGTCTGTCAGCAGTAAGGCTGGGACTCATATGTGGGAAGGGTTGAGTCCAAAGTCATGTTTTTTACCAAATATGGATCCCAAATCATATAGTGGCTTAAAACCACTATCAGGAAATATAAAGGAAAATCATTCCATTCACTGGTGGGCAATGTCAAATACTTATATGAAATGAAAATACTTATATGAAATGAAAGGAAAATACTTATATTAAATGAAAGGAAAATACTTCCAGAACAAGGTCACCTTATTTGCTGGTTAATTTTCAAACTTTTAATTTCACATCTCTTTAAAAGAATCGAATAATAAGATTCTTATTGTGCTGGAACAAAAAGAAGTTATCTTTCTCACATACACATTAATTCTTCTTAAGATAACTGTTTCAATCAAACAGATGTTAAATGACAACCCAAGTTTTCTCTCATATGACAAGAAATCAAAAGTAGATGTGAGAATTAATGGGAGAGAACAGACAAGGTATATTAGAAAAAAAAAATCCAATGTTTATGCAAAAAATATGAAGTGCACATTTAGCCACATAACATTTCAACCTCTAATTTCATGTAGAATACTTAGCTACTTTGATAGAGCAAGAACTAATGGAAGAAGACATACCTGAAGGCCAGGTCAGAGAAGCTTTAAAGAAGAGAGTGGTTAGGAAATTTGGCATTGACGGAACTTAAAGCTTCTTCCATTCAGTTTGCAAAATTCTCTAATGTATGAGCTAAATCTATTCACCTGGTCTAAAGATTTGACAATTTCTTAATAAACAGGAGCTTATCTGATTGTACGATAAACTGCTGATGTCTGGATTACACAGGTGTTCCCTTTTATTACACTGGTTATTTATATCAACAACTATTTCATCTTGAAGGAAGAACAATTTTCTAATAACACTGATTACTCATCATCTTGAAATATATGTTCATTTTCCTTTCATTTCCAGGACCATGTCAAGGCTAACTTTAAAAAGTTGACACCAATAAGAATTACTTCTGACTCCAATATAGCTCAGTAGTGGAACTCATTAAAGCTTATTTCACTCCCTTTTCATTTTCGTGCTAATAGGGAAAATAGAGAGAAGATTTATATTGGCATGAAATATAACTTAAGATGTTACTACAATTTTATTCTCCAAAAAGGGAAGAAGAATAAATTTATAGTTCCTCCAAAGGAAATAATTTTTATGAGCCCAGGCCATTCTGACACCAACAGAAGAAAAAAGATTTGAAAAATAATGGCTACTTACAAAAAAGCAACCATTTCTCCCTCTTAATTTACTTTTAAATATTTAAAGGTAATGAAAAAAATTAATCCATTATTCTGACTATGCCTCAAAATACCACTGCAAATTTAGGGATATAGAATTTTATGTGTTATATATTTAAAGAAATTATATTTAATATGTAAGAACAAATCTACTTATATACTGCAGTATCTGTTCAAATATCTTTGTGCAGAACAAAAAGAATTGAGTGCACTATTTTTCTTACCACATCCTCAAAATCTCTATACTCTTTGATTATATGCTTCAATTAAATGGAGTAAGAAATGAGGCCAGTCACTGAATCACAAGAACACTTCTATAAACTTCCACTTAAAGTAGAGAGAGAAATCATTAACCAATTATTGACTTACACATCTAGAAATCAGGGATTTAGGCTGAAAATTCAACCAGGACAGATACACTGGTATCTACAAGATGTATTAACAAGTTGCTGCATGGCATATACCACTTCCCAGTAACAGCAACCTGGAGGCAGAACTATCCTATCACGATAAGCAGGAATGTATTTGGAATAATGTCTGACTAAAGATTTCCACCAGAACAAGTCTAAAAGAGAATTTCCAAAAAATAAAATAAATAAAATAGAATTTCCAGGTGTTCAAGAGGTTGAACCATTTACCCATGTGATATAACCTATTATATGATTATAATAGATCATATTATATGAAATGAAAGGAAAATACTTACATGAAATGAAAGGAAAATACTTATATTAAATGAAAGGAAAATACTTCCAGAATAGAGAACATGACTTTATGATAGCTTTCCATGTAACCACAGTGTTTTAATAAACTTATGCTCAAAGTATACTTTTCAAGTCTTCCTTCTAGATATTAAAGAACTTCTCAAAGACTGATCCTAGTTAGCCAGAATGAGAACATTCAGTGGATCCATTGATTTTGTGGTAACATTACTTACGGGGAAAATTATCATTGCTTATGCTCTATCTCCTGTCAAGACTTCTAAAAAGCCCAAAGTGTATCTAGGTAACATGGGAGTTCCCTCCCCTTTCCCTTACACACTTTCCTGAGCTGAGATGCAGCAGCCAGACACTCCCCAATGGGTCACGAAAACACTTGGGCACAAAGAGTCTGGTTAGAAATTGTGTTGAGTCTGCTGTAAGCTTAGAGATTATGATCTTAAATAAAGAATCACTTACTTGTGCTTCCTAAACTCCTCTCATCCTCCCACTGGTGTGATTTCATTTTGAAAACAATTCACCTTGAAGTACCAGGAGAACAGTTTTTGGAAACTTTATGAAATCGAGGACAATTACTTACGCAATTAATTATGAAGAAGAAATACACTACAGGACTATGTTTGTCAGTGCATGTGCATTGTGTGTATAAGTGTAACTAGACCTCCAGTCTGTAGCTCTATTAATTTTAAAATGCACCTTCTCTATGTGGAATCATAGAATACTGACACAGAACTGGGTTTTTTGTAGGAGTAATCCATAGTCTAAAACTATGTAAGTTTGCAAAAGCCTTGAAGACAGGGACTTTCTGTTCCAATGCTTGGGACCACAGATGACAAAATAGTAGATGATCAATAAATGCTTGGTGAGTGAAAAAAAACTTTCTTTTTATCTGTTAGAAACCTGAGCTATGGCAAAGCTATGTTCCTAGCAGAACTGGGACATCTCAATGCCTCAACTCCTTGAGTAATAAATAGTTTTTGAATGTCTACTGGTGTTTTAAAATGAATAAACTTCTGCTCTTTACGACATAAGGGAATGTAGTTTATAAGATAAAACTACAAGGTACCAAACATTTGACCTATTGAAGTGTTAAAAGTCATACTCAATGTACAACTAAACCCTGAGGACATTTATTAGGTGTTGACAGTTTCATTTCCCTGATTGGTAAACAACAAGAGAACTTAGTCTAGTTTCATGAATCTTAGCTTCCAAGGAAGCAATGTGTAGTTTTCTCTTCAGACCATCACATACCAGAAACGAAGTCCAACATGAATAATCTATTACAAATTGTACTTTGAAAAAAGTACATAAGGAAGAGTTAATTTAATAAACATGAACTGTAAAACAATCAAGCTATGATTTTATTTCAACACTGTAAAGTTCCATTGTTCTTTATGGGCGTTGCTTGGAGAGATGCAAATGCATTCCTGAAATCATTCCTTGTTCTGTCTGGCCAACAAATATTTACTAATCAGCTACAATGTGCCCAATCTTGGGTTCCCCGGATTTAGCAATGAAACAATAGATAAGCTCCCAAGAACAGGGAGCACAAAGCTAACACAAGACAGGCAGTAAACACATAATTGCCTTAATTATAATGTAACTATCATTTTGATAAGCACTATCAAAAATTTGATAAAAACAAAAAAAATCTTAACCCTAAGTGAAATAAAATGTCAGCCCCAACGTAATAAATACTCAGTTTCCCCCACCGTTTCTTCATGACAAAATAATGTTTATGATAAAGTGGATGGGGATGAAATAATAATAGTAAAATATGAAAATTCCAGTTATAAATGAAAATCAGCTTTCTCCCCATTTACACAAGAGCTTCAAGATCAAATCTCTGAGGGAAAGCACTTGACCTTATGGCAAAACAGAATGGAATTTCAATCCAGCAAATCCCACTGACTTCCACTTAGTATCTAAAAACTATGCTTTATGCATATTAGGCTCTCAGTAATATACTACTGATCAATATTTATTCACATTGAAATTATCTATTGGAATTGGCTAATGGAATACTCTTTATTCCATTGGCTATTCTAGAAATACTACTCCATTTTACTTGGAAATGGCTGTACAAAAGCAAAGGACTATTATGTCATAAAGACACCTGGATGTATTTCTGATGAACAGGTCACAAAGAGCTATCATGCTGAATGGGGGGTAAATTTTTAAATAACAACATTTGAATTGCTACTAAGCAATCACACATCCCATAGGGTAGTGCCAAATTACTGAGCCTACTGACGGCAGACACTGGGAAACACCAGCAAAGCCCTGAATGCCAAAGACTACCTAGCTCTAATTTAGCTGAAAGCTAAGACAACATAGATATCAAACCAATAAAAACTTAGGAGTTGGGGGCAATAGCCCCATATCACAAGAGATATATAAATATACACACACACATGCATATATGCACGTATCACTTAATATATTACAGATACACTATTGGAAAATACTAAAACAATTAGGTAAAATGTCATCCTTATAATTTCCTGAATTATCACAATTACCACTTGGAACAAAGCATGATCTTCCCAAATCTTATCTTTTCAACATTTTATTGAACAACCACAAACACAGTGCTTTCTGTTACCAAGCTATCAGTATTTCCGTGTATGATTTATTACGGAAGAAAACCATGAATCAAGAGTAATCAGAACATTCTATAATAATAGCTTAAAAATGTACACCAAAATGGTGCAATATTTACCAGCTGTAGACAAGTGCTATAATAATCACATTTATAGAGATTACTGACAAAATAACAATAGCAATCAAATATATGTAACTATGTAACTATTTAAACTCCTAACAAAGGCTTTTATGATACTATTAGCAGTAAATGAGCAACTCCCATAAAATATGACTTACTATAACCCCTGATAAGAGTTTAAGTACATATAACCATTGTTATATGAAAAAACATTATTTTTAACATGTGACAAACTGACAGGATTTAATTGCCACACCTACTTCAAACTATTAGCTGTTTCATTCAAACCTGAAAAAATAATATTTATGTGGCTATTGAGAATCATTATGATTGATGCAATCTTTTGTGTTATTCCCTTTATAGTCACTTGCATTTGTTATTGTTAACAAGGAAAAATGAAAGGGGAAATGTGTGTTTTTGTTTTGCAACAAAGCTTTTCTGATGATGACTAACTTCTTCCTTTAAACAGAAAAGGCCTCTTAAACTAACTAATGTACATATAAATATGTTCTTTATAATGTGCACTAAGCAAGGGAGGGGGGTGGGGGAAGCCCATAGGACTTAAGCCAGAATTAAAAGCAACCTAGGCAAGATGAGTGCATGAAAGCTGTCAGGAGAGTTGTTATTCTTAGTCTCAATTTCTTACAGCTCATCTGCTCTCAAGGAAGAAAAATCATAGTTTCTTTTAACCATATCCACAACAGATCTCACTTGAAAGGAAACACAGCGAGTGATTTGGCATGAATGGGCATATTACCAATTTTCCAGCATCACTACTGAATATTTATGTCGGTGACGAATGATGACACTGGGGAAATATTTTAACACGAAGCCTTGCCTTGTAAATCGTTTGAATGATGCTGTGTCAAAACAACACCTACCATAAATCAGAGGTTTTAAGACCAGTATTTCTTGTTTAAACATGCTACCTGCTCAGCAGAATCACTTGTGTGAACAGGCATAGATTAATGTGTGCTAAGCAGAGCCATCTTAACCTCCTAACTTATAGAGCTATAATTTAACAGGCCTATTATTGCCGAGGTAATTTTGACAGTGCTGAAATATTATACTTGTTAAAAATATGCATTTAGCACTAACTCCAGTGGTCATTTGAACTGAATAAACAGATAGGGATCCCTACAATTATGTTTCTTCTCTACTGATAATTCTTTTTCTTCTGGCAAGGCAGTGTGGTATGTGGACAACTGGTTTTTATAAATAGTACAGCAAGACAGCCTTTCTGAAAGTACAAAAAGCTCACCATGTCGCTTTTAGTTCACTTTTCACTTCTCCATGAATTATTTAGCAACTTGTAAAGGATTCCAAAGAGTTCCTTTCCAGGTTCGAGAAACAGAATAGTTCAAACCAGTGCCACCCTCATCCCTCCAATGCCTGTAAGAGGGACATCTTAAGTCAGTATAGGTTACATTTGTGACATCATCTACAGGGCCTAATTTCCCACTCAATCAAGCTGGGAATCTTAATCACCGCAGCAACTCTAGATTTTTGATTAGGGAGAATTTGAGAATGTCTGTCTTAAAATCTAGCGCCACAGTTCGTGTTCCCTACCTCAATGACCATACCTACGTTCCACCAGAAGAATAAAAGCAACAATGGAAGTTAAGTTTTTCTTTTTCCTAGTTTTTTTTTTAGCTCTGATGGAACTTAACCCATAAAATTATATAAATTTGTACTTTTATAATACTGCATGATGCATAAATGAGGATACACACACAAACGGGCACAAAGAGAGCAGAAAAATCAGTTGTGTGAAATGAACATGCTGGCCATAACCCAATACCGACTTTGTACTGTCCTGAGAGAATAAACAAATGCATCTACTGGCAAAAGTGGCTCAGTTTCTGAAAGCCAAATTAACAAATCGAAAACAAATAAATATCTATCCAGAATCCCTTGGAGTCAATGTACTCAGCCATGTGTTACGAGAAAACAGACAACCAACCACTCATCTTCTCTCCAAAACAAAGGGTGAAATTGTAGAAACTTGACGAGAATAAAATGTCTCTGTTCACTCTAATGGCATAGAAGGAAACTGAACAAACTGTGTGGTCATCTTTTTCCCTAAAATCACATTTTAGAAGAAAACAGAAACAGATCATACAAGCCACCATAATCAAACCTTCAAAATTAAAATATACCAAGCCAAGATGTCAGCGTCTACCTATTCTATTTATTAGTCGAGAAGGTACTAATTGGAAAATCTAAATAACTTTGTTTGAAATGCTAAGTATTCTAGGACAACATTGGGAATATTTCTTTAAAAAAAGAAGTTTATGTTTCAAACATAATAAACCATGAAAATGCTTTTACAATTTCATATTAAGACATGTCAAAATACAAAGACACAAGCTATAAAAATGGAATTTCCAAGAAAGCTTTAAAATAAAAACCAGGTTTTTACAAGGTGCTCTAATGGTATATCCCTGAAATACTGCAGATCATGCTGCCCCCTTGTGCCGGATAACAGAAGTAAAATGGATTCTGTCCATGCAAGGAAAACAGGATCTACATTTAAAATAGAAATTCTCTCTTAGTTTCTGAATGACTTACTGCTGACCTGGGATTTGTGTTACCTGTTCATCAAGAATCCGACAGAAGTCACACAGAATTAAGTCAGAAAAACTGTGACTAGGAAAAGACAGATGCAGCAAATGACATCAGGACATATTTGCAAATGTACCATGCTCTACTCAACTCCTGTCATGACCAAGATGTGCAGGAGGAATAGGGGCAGATGAGAAGTGAGGCCCAGTAATAGACACACTCAATACCATTACCAAATGCATAGAAGGAGGAGAGAACAACATAGAGATGGGTGAGAAGAAGGAGGGTAAAAAGAAGGAAAGAGGAGAAAATAAAATCACGCCCTGTCATTTTAAAGCTACTCACTGGTTTGGTTTGAATTTTACCCAAATAGCTTAAGATTTATCAAGTTAACGAAAAGCCAGTAGACAATAACATATCGAATTACATAAATGAACTAAGATAAATTTCACACAACCACACGTGGCCTCAAAATAGAGATTAACTTAAAACCTTGCCCCTTGATTTGTACTCCCATAATATGCTGAAATAAAATAATAAATAACAATAAAAAAAAAATCTTGCCCCTTGGGGACACATGATGTCCCTAGAAATCAGCCAAGTGAAATGGCTAAAGTGTCGCCAGAGAAATTTCACTACTGACAGGTTTAACTGGCTCTTCTCCTTTTTTTTGAGACAGAGTCTTGCTTTGTTGCCCAGTCTAGAATGAGTGCCCTGGCATCAGCCTAGCTCACAGCAACCCTAAACTCCTGGGCTCAAGCAATCCTGCTGCCTCAGCCTCCCGAGTAGCTGGGACTACAGGCATGCACCACCATGCCCGGCTAATTTTTCCTATATATATTAGTTGGCCAATTAATTTCTTTCTATTTATAGTAGAGACGGGGTCTCGCTCTTGCTCAGGCTGGTTTCTAACTCCTGACCTCAAGCAATCCACCCGCCTCGGCCTCCTAGAGAGCTAGGATTACAGGCGTGAGCCACCGCACCCGACCGGCTCATCTCCTTAAATCCAAATAAGTGAACCTGAGACTACAGCGGGGCAGCAAGTGGGGACCATGGTTCTCTGAGTTAGTACGAAGGTTTACCACAGATTAACAACAAGGATGAGCATCTGGGAGGAAGTATGATTAGAGAGATAGCTCATCGGGGCTGGGGACAGCCATGAATGAATGGGGAAGATCTTTCTATAACCTAGACCAGGGGTGCTGAGAATATTCTGGTACAGGTAGGACTGGAGATGGGAATGGAAAGGAAGTCTGGACAGACCTCTGTGTGCATGCCCTGGAGTTTCTGTACCCGTCACCATTCCAAGTCCAGCTCACTGGAAACTGCTCGCTGGCAAAGGGCCCCGTTGTTGTTCCTTTGCTTTTCTAAAATCTGGGAGGTTGTGAGGATGGTGAGCTCATAGAAAACTCTTACTGACCCATGAGGCTCCCATGAGAGCTTGCTCTGGGTAAGTATTCAGAAGAAAAAAGACAAGCTTCCTGGTCTCTATGCTGCTCAGACAACACACTATGAAATTCAGGGGTGAAGGAAGGCGATGACATTAGGAAGGGCACTTAAATACATTTAACATATAGTATATTCAACAGCATGCCTATTCCTCGCTGCCCTAGAAAGAAATTTTTTTAATATATTACACACCCATTAATGTACATACAATCCATGGTCTAAATTATGAGGCATAATTTACAGCTTTGATGTCTCTTTTACCACTGTAACTAGTGCAAAAATTTTATCCAAATGAAAAATTTTAAATCTACCATTAAAATTTTTTTTAATTTATTGTTATAATGTCATTTTTTTTCCTAAATCTACCACTAAGAAAGTAAATAATTCATGACCTCTAAACTAGGCCTCTCTTTGGAGTACTTATTTGGGCTTCTATTTTGTTGAAGGGATAAAAATCCTGCTAATAGATCTAGGAGGGGTGGCAAGATAAATGCTAGTGTGCTGCTGTAAGATTAGCAACTGGGTCCCAAATCCCTGAATAATAAATAAATCAGCATGAGGACAAGCCTACAGGTCTTGACCACGAAGACGCTGGTTAACTGTAGTCATGAGCGTTCAGAGGCCCATGATAACAAAAATGCAGTCCCACTTAATGCTCTAAACTTTATGACTGTAGTTTTCAAATTAACTGCCAAAGCGGAGCAACTTTATGGGCCTAATAGTACAGACTACCTCCAATCACTTTCTAACTACAGCTATAATCAAAACATGTATTTGTGTGGCCTCTGCAGTTCACAATTCCTTGCACAGTGTCTGGACTAAACAATATGTGTTGCATAAATTTCCACAACACGCTTTCCAGAATGGTCTTGTTTAATCTTCACAATAATCATGCAAAACAGAAGGGGCAGGAGTTGTTGCTTCCATCCTACAGGTGAGGAAGCGCAGGTTCAGAGATACCATGGCAACACTGTGGCCAGCATTCATTAGGCACTGACCATGTGGCAGAGCACTATTTCAAGCACTGGGGATGTGTTAACCGGCTTAATTCTTAACATAGTCCAATGCGGAAGGTATGAATGGGAAGTCCATTTTACAGATAAGAAAACTGAGGCGAAGAAAAATGAAGTAACTAGCACATGAAAATTAATATAACTATAACCAGCTATTGCTATTAGTCACTAGTACCAGGACTGAACCTAGGCAGTTGGCTCTTTATTTTTTCCTTTGAGACAGAGTCTCAACTCTGTTGCCCTGGCTAGAGTGTTGTGGCGTCAGCCTAGCTCACAGCAACCTCAAACTCCTTGGGCTCAAGTAATCCTCCTGCCTTAGCCTCCAAAGTAGCTGGGACTACAGGCATGCACCACCATGCCCAGCTAATTGTTTATATGGTTGGCCAATTAATTTCTTTCTATTTATAATCGAGATGGGGTCTTACTCTTGCTCAGGCTGTTTCAAACTCCTGACCTTGAGCAATCCTCCCACCTCGGCCTCCCAGAGTACTAGCATTACAGGCGTGAGCCACCTCGCCCTGCCGGCAGTTGACTCTTGAGTCACACTTTGAACTGTAACGTGTGCTTTGAGATTTGCCTGTCTACTACCACCTATGTGCTTTGGCCTTTGTCAGACAGCTTAGTCAACGGAAAGTTGCAAAGCTACTCCAATGCTCCCTCTAGGTAAATTCCAGCTACTACAGGTCCCGTCAGTTAATCTGCACAAACAAAACCACTAAGGACCTCACCACAAGTCCACCCAACTGACCAGGGTTGGAACGTTCAGTGATGACTAACTCTCCATAGGGACCCAGGTCAGAAAGGGTCAGAAGCAAGACAGGTCAAAGGCCCTCAGCACGGAGCCATCACTTAATAAAACTACAGAGCTGAAAGTTTTATGAAAGGGGGTATTTACATTTTACCAATATTGGGTTTTTATTAACTCTTAATTATCATTATAGAGAAACCTCATAGTCAAAGTACATACAAGAGCTCTCAATGAAAGAAACAAACACACAGCCTGTCTCATGTCAAGGAGCATTCCTGATAAGACCTTTCCAAAGGTGACAGAGCCTAACGCTATGTAAATACAACCAATGTTTAGCAACTCTTCCACTGCACTTCCACAGGTTCACATGAAATGCAGGGTGTTTTATATGCCTCACAACAGATTCCTAAATCATTCTGCAAAGTGAACCTTCATTTATTTTTCCACACACACATAAAATGGAATAAGATTATATGCCCCCTATATTCAGATTTTCTCTGGTAGGAGAAAAATATTAGTGATACTGCTTTTTTGTAGAAAATGAATCAACATGCATAGTGATTTTCTTCTAGCATCCCCTCCATTTTCAAAGACTGAAATGTAATCAGAGCCTAAATGTGTTATTAACAAGACATATTTACTCAGAAACTTGGTGTCTGACTTACCTATTGGATTTCTATCAAAGAATAATACCGGAGCTTTCAGAATGGACTCAAACATTTTGTTGTGCAACGTTTGTGAAGAATTAACAAGGACGTAGAATGCCAACAGAGACCTTGCTATGCCAAACAGGACAGTAGCTACAGTTAAACCTGAAAGAAAGAAACAGCACTCTGAGAACACAGCGTATCTCTGCATTTTCTTCAACAATGCTAAAGCAAGTTGCACAGTTTATAAAGAAATTATTTTATTCCATAAAGCATCTGGATTCAACAAATGTATAATGTATTTCAAAATACATTGAAAAATAATTAAAATAGTTTATTTTTCTCGCTAAGAGGAAATCACACAGACAAAAAAAAAATCGGGTGTAGACTACAAATTTATTCCAGGTTTTCCTAATTCAATTGAAAATTTTATTAAAAACCCAAAAGATAAACAATCAAAAAAAAAATTCATCTTTTCATCTCCATTATCCCAAAACTTTTTACATTGCGTCCCTTAATCTAAAATTGTGTTACATTTTGATACTAACATGTGATATTAACAGGGAACAGAAGAAATGATACCTTTTCCTTATAGAAAATGCCCAAGTACCTTTAAAGAATTTTAAAATACCAGTGTAAGTTATATGCGAAAAACCTATTAAATAGTGATTTTCTTCCACCAACTTCTAGCAACATTTTCAAAGACTTGAAATTGAATTGAACTGAGCTGCATTTTTCATTGAGTTGAATTGCAAGAAAATACAAATTATATTTTAAGATAAGATAATGTAAATAAGCAACTGATCCCTCATTATATGTTATATATATATATATATACACATATATATATACATACAAGGCATTTTTAAATAAGAATAATAGTCTACTCTAAATTATATATTTTATTAAGACATGAATGAGTACCCACTGGGCACACAGAAATGAAGAGAACTCTCTTAACAGCTCAACTCACGATGCTAACTTCTGTAACAGTATTTCACCTACAGAAGACACATCACTATTATTTAACCTCCGGAAGGAACTCAAATTCCTAAACTCTATCAATAGGCATTTTGCTTTAGCCCACCTGTTCTATATGAACATGTAATGGAACCGTTTTCCTTCTTCCTTTAGTCTTCACATAATCCACCAATTCAGAAGGTAAACAGCTAATGGATTTAGATTTCTTAGCAAGTGATCAACGAAATAAATACCAAATTTCAATGAGTGGGTTCTTACAAAGATAACTCACTCTATCTCTGAGGAAAGCTTGTATGAGTGTTTCCTGTGGAAATACTTAAAATATGAGATGAGGATTTCCTTTAAACAGTGTGTAATGCTACACATATTCCAAGCACTCTTGTGAAAACAGAGCGCGGTGTTAATATTAGTCTGGCAAGCCAAATGTTAAATTAATCACACAGTTGGGGGCGCGATAACATTGTGATCTCAAAGTAAGAAATAGAAGGAGCCCTAATTCCCAGACACTGCATTTTTCCCAGCTCAGCTTCCCTCTTAAGTAATTAGTGAAGCCCGAGAGATGAGCAGTGTGGTGAAGGAGCTTTGCATACCTGTGAGGGAATAATGCTTTCATTTTGGGGGCCTTGCTGCCAGAGGATTTCATCCAAGTTCAATAAAAGCCAGGGTTTATTTAGACAGAATTGGAACAATCCGAACCACAGGGTGGGGATCCGTTTCTAATCCCCTTGCCCATCCATATAATGATATAAGATTTAGCTAAAGCAACCTATTAGAATAGACAATAGCCACATATTTCCAGTGGCTGATTTTCTGAATGCTCAATCCCGGTTTAACTTTCAAAATCCAGTACAGAGCAAATTAAGAGTCTTCATTCAACCTCTTTCTTCTAGTAGATTTTAAAAATAATTATTCTAATTAATTCAAAGACTAAATGCGACTGAGACTCCTAATCTGTTAAGACATTACTGAATTACTCCTAGAAGCCCCAGTTACTCACACAGGCTCATTGTAAGCACCTCAGCCTCTCAGATAATAGACCAAATGATGAAACTTTACCTGAATAAATTCCTAAGTACCAGTTAAGATCTAGCTTCTCAGTTACATTTGCTCTTCCATTTACAGTGCCATTCAGCATACTTTGTTTGTTTGCCCTATGGAACAAGGGAGAAAGAAAAGATTACCCTCCAGATGGAATTCAGATACATACCCAAAAAAAATGAACCTCAACTTGGGGAGAAATGTTGCAAGCTGGAAAATGACCCCTCCAGCTCACACAGTGCTGGATACATCTACTTCACAAAAATTCAATTTGAATCCTGACTTTCAGTTCTCAAAATTGTCGGAAGATGTTGCTAAGGGTCAGACATGGGTAGAGACCATACGGGTCACACTCCCCCACAAGAACTTTCCATTTCTCCATTGTGGACTAAGTGAGGATTAGAAGAGAATGCTCAACAATCTCCATCTCTCCCCCAACTCTGTGGAAAAAGCGAGTCCTCACAGTGATTTATAGCACTTCACACCTCAGACCAGACGTAACTCACCAGTAAGAAAGCCACCAGTCCTGAAGAGCATAGGCCGCCTACAGGAGGGGAAGAAAATTAAAAAAAAAAAAAAACCAATGTGAAATTTTGGCATGACTCACCAACCCAAAACTCTTAATCACTAAAATGGATAATCAAAAGAAAAGCTTCAGGGAACAGAGAGGGTTCATCCAGCTCAGGTCCATGCCAAGCCCAACCTCCCAAATAACAACGGGACAAGAAAACACATATTACGTTTAAGAATCTTTTAAAAATTCCCGTTTTTCTGGAAGTTCTTTGTAGCGTACATGTAAGACCAGGAGGCAACCCCCTCCCCACTCCTCCATTTTGCTCCTCATAGATAACACATTTCAATGCAAACCCCAAGTGAACTGCAAAATGCAGTAATAATATCATAAATATGGGTACTGTAAACATCAGTCTGAGGGTACAAAACAAAGTCATTGTTTACGTGAGCTGCAGCATTTATAAGAATGAGGAAAACGATGACAATCCAGTGTGCACCAGCTGTGAAGTAATTCTTATACGCCTTAAAACCAACTTTTCCTTCAGATCGACTCTCTTCTGACGGCGTTACCTGTACGTCATCATTCTGAGAAGGAAAAGAAAAAGTCAGTTAAGAGACAAAATAGTATACAAAAAGTGTTTCAAAAGTTGACATTGTACTCTGTTTAAAGAGCTATAGAAAAACAGGCCCATGTGACACGCTCCAGGCAAGAGTCCAAAATGGTACCTATCCTGTGGAGAAAGGTGTGGAAATATCTAGCCAGACCGTACATGCATTTACCCTTTGACCCAGCCATCCCACTACTGAGAGCCTATTACAAGTAAGGAAGTATCATTTGCACACTGCGGTGTGCTTTGCTTAAAGCATGATGTCAGGATTTTCAGCCCTTGCCTAGCATACCCGAGTTCAACTGTAAATGCAGAAGCTTATTCCAAAATCAGATACAAAATGACGTGGAACTCGTGTGTCACACTAGATTGCATTATTCAAGGTGGAAACATAAAACAGAGGAGAGAGTCAAAATGTTAGCCAAATACAATAACTGAGGTCACTCGGTCAGTTTCAGTAATGAGAGTTTGGATAGCAAGGGATGGCCTGTGATCCAAATCTATTTCATTCTAAAGTTTCAGAAACTCATTCTTAAGAACTAATCAGAATGATCTAGGCTTCTGGATGTGGATACTGAGGGTTTGGATGATAAGGACTACCTATCTCTCTATGTATTTTTAAAGGAGCTCTAGTGCATTTCTGCCTGGAGGACTTAGAATGTATTATAGATTCACAAGATCTGAGGACATACTTGGTTCAATGCTGTCCTGTGGGAACTCCAAGATGAATAAGATGTAGATTACGGGGCTGGGCACGGTGGCTCACACCTGTTATCCTAGCATTCTGGGAGGCCGAGGTGGGAAGGTCATTTGAGCTTAGCAGTTCGAAACCATCCTGAACAAAGAGCAAGACCCTGTCTCTACTAAAAACAAAAATAATTAGCTGGGCATGGTGGCGTGAGCCTGTAGTCCCAGCTACTCTGGGAGGCTGAGGCAGGAGGATCCCTGGAGCTCAGGAGTCTAAAGTTTCTGTGACCTATGATGACACCACTGCACTGTACCATGGTGACAGAGCAAGATTACATCTCCATTAAAAAAAAAAAAAAAAACGGGATGTAGATTCTGGTCTTCAAAGATAAGGAAGGAAGTCGGGAACTAACTCTGAAGTGTCTGCCGTGGAGAGGAATGTCAGGTCTTCGCACGAGCTACTCCTGGCCTAACACAAACCATCTGACAACAGGACAGAACGAGACACCTACAGTGTCACAACAGTCCAATATGGCTGACTGAATGTGACCCACAGCAGGACTCTGTCTAAGGGAGTCACCAAATTAAGCCCCTGGATTCAAATGGGAAGCCTGGGACCACCAGAGCAAGTGGGATTTTTCCCATGGTGAATATAGTGTGGGCCACACACACCTTAGCGACTTCCAGCAGCACGTGCACCCACTAGTGACCTCCAGGAGATTCACTGGCCAACAACTCACGGATAACCCCAACCAGGCTTGTTCCCCTAATTCTGCCAATTCCACTGAATAAAGACCCTGGAGGTGCAGAATCTACTTTGGGACAAGATGCTGATGTCCTGAGAAGAGTGAACCAAAGATCCAAGAGGCCACAAGGAGGTGACAACACCAGTGAATGACGGAGCATGAGATGAACTCACGTCTTGGCTCTCTGGAGAACTGTCCTTCAGTGAGGGTCGAGACGACTGCTGAGACCAAATCGAAGACTCTGAGAAGGTCCGATTCCTTAGCGTGGGCGATCCCGGACCTGGAGGCTGTTCAGTATCCTCGTTTTCCTTCTTTAAAAGGGAACCAAAGTCGACCCCACATTTCAGAAACTCAGTGTAAGTCCCCTTCTGCACTGTTTTACCCTAAAAGGAAAATAAAGGATTTCAGAGGAATACATGTGCACATGACAATACTAACCTAATCTAATTCTAATCGAGTAAAAGCTAATTGGTCTTAAATTATAAGTATGTTTAGGTTTGGAATCCTGGTTCAGAAAAATCTAGTACAATTAAACTCAATATCTGACTGAGCATTCTATTTTCTGCCAGACCCTGTGTTAGGTGCCAGGGGAGATTTAAAAAAAAGTGTAATCGTGCGTTACAAATGCAGGTCATTTATGTCAATACTATGGGCATTTAAGGAAGCAAAAAGCATGCTGTTGGTGGGCATATTAGTAGTCTTCATAGAAAATGTAAAAACTGAGCTAAGCCTCATATGATAAGAATTAAAGGAACAGAGAAAACTGGGAAAGATATTCCAGGAAAGAAACTCAAGAATGACAGGGAGGTGGGCATGAGCATGTCCGCCCTTGCAGGAGTCACCCAGGTGAGCCTCTGCTGGCCCAGTGCCAAGCGACCTGCTGGGACGAGGTGTGTTGGCACTAGCCTTAGTCAGAGAGCCCAGGAGCTGCACGTTCATGGTCTTCACTCTAAAACTGTCCCACCAACTCAGGAAGTTCCGAAATGAAAATTCAACGTTCCAAGGGACACCTTTCTACACAGTTTCTCTTTCTTACAAAGTTATAGAAAATAACATTTAATGTATACATGTCTTTACTATTTTCTCACTCCATGAAAGGAGACCAAGCTGATTTACTCAAATAGCAACAAGCAAAATACTAGTCAAAATCTAAGGATACAAAACAAATCAAGAGAGCATCTCTGGTTAAGGCAGGACAGGTGGGGAAAGGTGGCCCAGGACCCCCACCTGCTAGCCCAGTCCTCTCATGACCCCCAAGGTGGTACACCAAGAAGAATCCAGTGATGCCCTTGGGCCCTTGGGCTCTTTGAAATAGTTTGAAACTAGAGGATTAGAAAATGTTGCCTGATGCCTTGCATCTTAATTCTACCTAGGAGGTAAAATTTTGAGAAGAGATTCTAAGTGGACTCGGAGGAGAGGCCCATAGCCCCCTGCTGTGAGTTAGGAATGACACCAACAGCAAAGATGGACCCCAGATCATCCAGGGGTTCCCCGTGCGCAGAAAAAAATAGTTGTTTTGAAAGTACTAAAACTGAAGAAGCATGCCCAAAATAGGTGCTAAGAGAGGCCCCACAAAATCTGGGGACTGGTGATAAGGTTTCTCACCAGTGCATTCTGTAATATTCTCATAATATGACCAACATTTGGGTCTTACCAAACTAGTTTCAGCCCTCTGCACACAAAATTGTTTTCAAGTTTGAGGAACATGACCTCCCTATTCCTGGGGGAGTGGGGAAGAACTGGCATATGGATTTGCTTGTGAAAAGGCAGTTTTTTTATGCTCCTCCTTGGGGCAAGAATTCATCGGACAGAGCTTCGGTGGACAAGTTCCTCCCTGTTCTTTAGCAGCTATGTTAACCAGCAAGGAGGCGTTTAAAAAATGACCTGCAAGAACTTTGCTATCAGTATGTATCCTGTTTATGGCAATAATGTGAAATTTATCTCTGACAATGATACACACAGATCTTGTGAACTGTAGTGAATATGCATTATTTGTTATTTCCATTATTTTACCAAGAGGTTGTAGGACAGGAAATGTTTGAGGGTACTAAGGGAGTTTCAGACCTACAGTAAGGGATGTGACCCAGGACCTGCTGGGCCAGACAGGGGTAGCTCAGCTAGAGAGGCAAACAAGCCTCAGAGTGATGCCTCAAATTACTCGAGGTCTGAAAAACTCACTAATCTTCACCTCCCCAACCATGCTGGCAGCTGTGGGTTGAACCCCACAGCTCAAATAGTGAACCCCAGAAAGATACATTCAAGTCCTAAATCCTGGTACTGGGGAATGTGCCCTTTTTTTGGAAACAGGATCTTTGCAGATGTAATCTAGTTAAGATGAGGCCATACTGGGAGGCCATAAATCCAATAGGACAGATATCCTTATAAGAAGAAACCCAGACAGACTCAGAGATAAGGCCACGTGACAAGGCAGAGATGGAAGTGCCGCAGCTACAAACTCTGAACATTAAGGACTGGCAGCAAATGCCCGCAGGTGGAAGACCCAAGGAAGGACTCTCTCCTAGAAACTTCGGAGAGAGATCAGCCCTGCTGACACCTGGATTTTGGACTTCCAGCCTCAGAACTGTAAGAAGATAAATTCTGTGGTTTTAAGCCATACAGTTTGTGGTTCTTTGTTCCTGCAACCTAAGCCCATATTTTTGTTTTCTGAACTAAGAATTCAAATGGTTTCTGCTGTAGCTCCTATAGCAAACATCAAGAGGGATCTTTAAAAAAATTACAAATGAAACCATGTCACTCCCCTGCTCTGAACTATACAGTGGCTTCTGTCCCCATTCCAGGCTTACTGCCCACCACTCTGAGCCCACCTCCCTCCTCAGCTCCAGCCAGGCAGCGCTCTGCCTTTCCTGCAAACACACCAGGTGACTTCCTTCTTTAGGGCCCCACTGTCAGTCCAACAGCCCCAGAATCTCTTCTCCCAGGTGACTGCATGGCTGGCATCGTCATGTCATTGTCACTCAGGTCTCCATCAGATAAGCCTGACCCCTCTATCTCCATCACTGCATCTATCTGCAGGAGAAATAGGAGCCTCCAATGTCAGGAATTTTGTCTTACATGTTGCTTTGCAGGCTCTCACAAGAAACAAGTGCTCAGAAATACCAGTGCAGTGAGACTGGCCGTGGATATACCAGGAAAGAGGGTGCTTGAACCCCTAGGAGCTGCTTGGCTACCCAACTATGTTTCTGTTATGAATAGAAGGTGCTCTGTAGGCAAATGACGTACAACAATCAAATGGATAGAAAAAGGTGTTACTATCTGTAACATCCAAATAATATACTTTGACATAAGTCATGGAAGAGGGAAACAAAAAGTTCTCAGTAAAATAGCATCATTACCTGTAAAAATTTCACTAGAATGGTCATAATTTAGTAATTGTGACATAGCAATTTCCTAGACTATAGGGTAATATGGTTTAGAATGTAACAGTGACGTTTCCAAAAGTCCTTTGAATTTGTCTTCAAAGGCATGAATCCCTGGTCTGAGAAGAAACACAAGATTGAGGAAGAAGAGGGAGTTTCTCCGGAAGCCCAAGGAGGGTGACCTGCTGAGAGACCCTTCATTCAACACACCTCAGTATCAGAAAGTTCAGGAAACTTCTAGAAATTACTCACATCTTTCAGTATCAGGATCTGACTTGCCGCTTTGAGATACTGCAACTGATGAGTCACTAGAATTGTGACCTTCTCATGCAAGGTTTGACAAATACACCTGTAAATTGTAAAAGGTATGTGTATGAAAAATACATGAATCAGGTGCTCCAAACTGAAAACATTCATTTTGAAATCATAATGAGACAAAGACAACACAGCAAAGATCTGTAATTTAAATACAAATCAAATACAAATATAAATAAGTGAAGCCGATCACGTCCTCAAATTCACCAGCAGCAAACGTGTGCCTTGCTGTTCTAAGAAAATCTACACAGTCTACTGAAGGAGGTAGTGCCTGCTAAACTTTTTTCTTCTAAAACACAGTTTAGCAAGTATGGATGTCACAATGAAAAAAAAAAAAAACACTGAGATTTAAAAACGTCACTTAATTAAAACACTAATTATTTTATTGCTGGTAAGAAGGGGAAAGAGAGAGAAAAATCAATGTCATATGACAATGTGGATAATTCTCTTGAAGGTTTCCTAGGTGATTATTTATAATGTACATATTAACCAAAAATGGGGCAGGGGGCCCTTAGATCCTTAGTAAACTCTGCCAGAGTACATTTTTCCAGATCCTTCTTCCCAAATATAATAGTAGACAGAAAGAAAAAATGCCAGTGAGGCCTCAGTCCCCACAATACTTCCACTTTCACGCAGGAAGCAAAACTTCTCTCATTACAACTAAAAAATCTCCAAATACGAAAATAAAGAACAGAATCCAAATAGTTCAAATCATAGTAGGAATCATACAGTGGCTCAAAGGCTAAGACCTAACTCAATATTGACCCTCGGAGCACGTGTACAGTGAGTGACCCCGCACCTGCTGCCGTGTTGGGAATACAGACCCCTGGGAACTCAGCCCAGCCCCCATCCTGCAATGGTCTACACCCTCCTAGGGTAAGCGAGCAGGCAGGTATGAGGCCCAGGATTCACGGGCAGGGTTCTTGGCAAATACTGTAGCTTCTCACGTCCTTGCACAGAGCAAATTTCAGGAACATGGCAAGGACACAACCTGCTGAGGTGGGTCAGAGCAAGAGTTCTGGAAAAACACAGGCTGGAGTTTGACGCTGCTCTACTTCTTACTGGCCTGACAATGATGGTGAGTTACTGTCTCTGAACCTCGGTTTCTTCATCCAAAAACAAGGCGAGGCCGGGCTCGGTGGCTCACGCCTGTAATCCTAGCACTCTGGGAGGCCAAGGCAGGAGGATCGCTCAAGGTCAGGAGTTCAAACCAGCCTGGGCAAGAGCGAGACCCCGTCTCTACTAAAAAAAATAGAAACAAATTAACTGGCCAACTAAAAATATATAGAAAAAATTAGCCGGGCATGGTGGCGCATGCCTGTAGTCCCAGCTACTCGGGAGGCTGAGGCAGAAGGATCACTTGAGCCCAAGAGTTTGAGGTTGCTGTGAGCTAGGCTGACACCATGGCACTCTAGCCCAGGCAACAGAGTGAGACTCTGTCTCAAAAATAAAAAAAATAAAAATAAAAATAAATAAAAACAAGGCTATGGTCAACCTGTAAGCATGTTCCGAGAAACAAAAGCACTACTCTGTACAAAGGGCCAGGAATATAACCCATGCTCAATAAATTAGTACCATCCTCAACTCTTCCCCTTAACCCACAATTAGCCATCAGCTTTCAGAAAGTCAGGAGTTAGCAGTCGTGAGCAGGCACTTTAGAAACCGGGCCTACGATCAGAACCAAGACACCAGACTGTAGATGTGCATGTTATTACTTCATTCTTGAAATCAAAAAGGATTAACTTTTCCCTTTTGACAAGTCTTAGTTTGGCTTATTTTTTATCCAAGTTTCTTAACCTCACAAACCCTTCTTCACACTTAGAATTAAAGCTTTTAATGGAACTGTTCCTCCTTAATTCAAAATTGCCTGTCCTGAATCCCTTTATATAAATACCTGAAGGGGGGTGTTACCAATCACATCTAATGGGTTTGCCATGTCCCAGATCAGCCAACGCAAAGGCTGCAAAATGTTTTTTTCCTAACATTTTCTATCTAGATGACATAATATGGCCGGAGGCGGTGGCTCACGCCTGTAATCCTTGCTCTCTGGGAGTCCGAGGCGGGCGGATTGCTCGAGGTCAGGAGTTCAAAACCAGCCTGAGCAAGAGTGAGACCCCATCTCTACTATAAATAGAAAGAAATTAATTAGACAACTAATATATATAGAAAAAATTAGCCGGGCATGGTGGCGCATGACTGTAGTCCCAGCTACTTGGGAGGCTGAGGCAGCAGGATTGCTTGAGTCCAGGAGTTTGAGGTTGCTGTGAGCTAGGCTGACACCATGGCACTCACTCTAGCCTGGGCAACGAAAGTGAGACAAAAAAAAAAAAAAATAGATGACATAATATAGTTACGTTATCATTGTAACTGATGGCTTTAAATTCTTCCTAAATTATACTATCTATCAAAATCTCAAAAAAAATACTCTCTGAATTTTTAAGAATAAAATGTTTCAGCCGGGCGTGGTGGCTCACACCTGTAATCCTAGCACTCTAGGAGGCCGAGGTGGGCGGAACCCTCAAGGTCAGGAGTTCGAGACCAGCCTGAGCAAGAGGAGACCCCCATGTCTCTACTAAAAATAGAATGAAATGAATTGGCCAACTAAAAATATATAGAAAAAATTAGCCAGGCACGGTGGCGCATGCCTGTAGTCCCAGCTACTTGGGAGGCTGAGGCAGAATGATTGCTTGATCCCAGGAGTTTGAGGTTGCTGTGAGCTAGGCTGACGCCAGGGCACTCACTCTAGCCTGGGCAACAAAGCGAGTAGCCAGGGCAACAGAGAGAGACCCCTCTCTCTCAAAAAAAAAAAAAAAAAAAGTTTCAAGTCATGCCATAAAACAAAAGAAGCCAAATACAAAAAATGATTGATTCCATAATAGATTATTTAACACTCATCCTATATATACTAGAATATAATAAGTGCTGATATATAATATGTGCTGACAAAGGACAGAGTGAACACATGTTTGCTGGGCGGCTGCAAAGTGACAGGCACTACTCTATGTGCTGAAGATCCAGCCACTGGTCGAGCCAACAGACAACATGCTGCATCGCATAGAAGAGACACACTACACAAACACAGACAGTGCACTCCCGGGCCGTGAGTTACGTAGAAAAAGCAAGGCGAGGGTTGCAATTGTAGAGGGAGTGTTCAGGAAAGCCTCTGCAAGGAGGTGACATATGAGCCACGTGCCTTCACGCATGTCCCAGCCTAGTGTCAGGAGAGGAGGGGAAGGACACATAAATGGGACCAGGAACAACCCACTGAGGGCAGCGGGCAGGCAGAACGGGCATGATGCCCCCTGGAGGCACAGGAGGGAAAGGCAAGCAGGTGGGTTCTGCTTTGCACAACTGTCCCCAGAGCTCAGATTGAAGATCCTCATGCAGACAGGAGACACAGGCAGAGGTGAGAAAGGGCACGCATGCCTCTTTCAGGGCGCTCCACGGAAGTCGGAATGGCTGGAGCACCAGGCTTGTTGAGGAAGACTCGGAAAGGTGAATGGGGGCAGATGGCAAAGAACTGCTCAGCATTCAAGGACCTGGAACTGTATCCAAAAGTGGAGAGTCTGTGAAGGACTGCAAGGGGGAAGGTGAACCAGTGCTGTGGCCTGAATGTTTGTGGCCCTCCCCAAATTAATGTTGAAACCAATGGGATGGTATTAGGAGGTGGAGCCTCCTAATTCCAATTTATGGGAATCTGCCTTCAGGAGTGGGATTAGTGCCCCTATAAAACAGGCCCAAGTGGGAGGATCAGTGGCCGGCAGGTGGCCGGCACAGTGGCTCACGCCTGTAATCCTAGCACTCTGGGAGGCCAAGGCGGGAGGATCGCTCAAGGTCAGGACTAGTTAGAAACCAGCCTGAGTGAGACCCCATCTCTACTAAAAATAGAAAGAAATTAATTGACCAACTAAAAAAAAAAAAAATATATATATATATATATATTTATATATATATATATATATATATAAATAGCCAGGCATGGTGGCGCATGCCTATAGTCCCAGCTACTTGGGAGGCTGAGGCAGGAGGATCGCTTCAGGCCAGGAGATTGAGGTTGCTGTGAGCTAGGCTGATGCCAGGGCACTCACTCACTCTAGCCTGGGCAACAAAGTGAGACTCTGTCTCAAAAAAATAAAGATAAAAGAGGCCCAAGGAGCTGCCTCGCCCTTTTCACCATGTGAGGATGCAGTAAGAAGAGGGCTGTCTATGAACCAAGCAGAGAGTGAGCCCTCCCTAGATACCAAACTGTTGGTGCCTTGATCTTGGATTTTCCAGCCTCCAGTACTGTGAGAAATAAATTTCTGTTGTTTATAAACCATCACATTTATGGAATTGAGTCACAGTGGACCAAATGGGCTCAGACAAGTAGGTAGGCAACAGTGTGGGAGATCTGATGAGGAGAGACTGGAAGGACGAATTATGCAGATGGCAGAGGTCTGAGCAACTAGGGCTTTCTATTATATCACAAAATCCATAGCTTGCAACAAATCAGATTGGCATCAGTTTAATCTAAGGGCCCTCGCCTCCTACATATGATAGAATCCACTTAATGTTTACAACATACCGTTGTAAAACTCACAAACCTTAATAACCTTGGCTATATATTCATGACTGAAGTAAAACTGTTAATGGCAAAGAGAAGTGTAATTCATTCACTTTTAATACAAAACACTTCACATTTCTAAGCTCCAACACAACCGCCATCTTTCAGAGCATATTGTTCAATCCAATTTTCTAACTCGTTGAGAACATTCTCCAGTTGCTGCTGAGTGATTTCCTAAATTGCATTCCTGCTCCCTGCCCTAAGTTTCCCCAAAGAATGTGATTCTGATTAGCAAACAACAATTTTAACAAGCTTGCTTCTATCAAGTGTATATCCAAAGTCATTAAACCTTAAAGGTGCAAGAGGACTTTATAAATACTTCCTGTGTTCAAAGAAAAACTTAGGGGAGCTTTTGCGATACGCACACGGATATGCAGCAATTACAACACCTTCCTCACGCCTCCCTGGGGAGGCCAAGGTGGAGTCCCATCAGGAATTGTGCTAAAGTACTGGTGGGGACTCACACAAGTCACAAAGCCCCTTCTGTGCCAAAGGGAAAATTCACCAAGTCACAACCTGGAGCAGGCAGGAAAGGAGAGTCACATCAGAGCACTGGGGACAATGCCAAGTGCCAGCTGCTCCTGCTCTCTGCATTCTGAAAGAGTCAGTGCTACCATCCACGTTTTTTTTTTATTGTGGTAAAATACACATGAAGTTTACCATTTTAGCCATTTTTAAGTGTACACCCCAGTGTACCAAGTACAATTACACCGTTGTGCAACTATCATGATGCTCCACTTCTAGAACACATTTCACATAGAACCACAGGTTGGGTAGATGGCCTCATGTCCCAGCCCCTTGAAGCCAGAGCCAGAGCCCAGAGACGAGTGACTGTCACACTGCTGACACTGCCTGAGTCTCTCTCTTTACCTCGTCATCTAGGACCCGTCAGGGACTAAAATGTGCTCCCCTCAAGGCTTCCATGTCCAAGCCCTCACCCCTAAAAGCTGAGAATTTGGAGACAGGACCTTCCAAAAGATAATTAAGTTAAAATCAGGCCGAGAGAGTGGGCCCTACTCCAACCTAACTATGTCCTAAAAGGAAAAGATCTGGACACATACACACAGGAAGGAAAGTTGGGGTGAGGACCCTGTGAGAAGGCAGCCATCTATCAGCAAGCCAAGGACAGGGTCCTCAGGAGAAACCAAAGCTGCAGATGCCTGGATCTCAGACTTCCAGAGAAAACAAATCGCTGCTGTCTAAGCAACCCAGCCCCATGGCACTTTGTGATGGCAGCCCTGGTGACCAACACGAGACCTGACAGTGAGGAGTTCCAAATATCTCTTTTTCATGGTATAAGCCGTATCTATCCTCTGCTTGAGGAAGACTTGCCTGCTTGCTGTTCTTTTCATGAGCCTCATTTGCTCCCGTCCCCTCTGCTTCTACTATTCCTTTTACCAAAGGAATCGAATCTGAGCATCTACACACCCTTCCCAGCCCTGCAGGACCACAGGCTACTTCCCGCCAAGCCAAGCCCACACTGCACTTCCTGATCTCAGCTGAATGCCGACAGCTACCCGCTTCTTCAATTTCACATTGATTAACCTACACTGAAAGCCCCTTAAACTCAAGTTGGGTACACTGAACCCGTGCTTATCTTGACAAGCTCCATGTAGAGACACATTCCTTAAAGGCAGGAATGAGATTCTAAACTTCTCTATCTCCCTTACTCCGCCCAGAATCCCTAACTTCTCTGTGGTTGACTGTCCTACTTTGTAAACTATGATCTTTTGCCCAAAAGCACCTGTAAGAGCACCTATCTCGGTCCCTATAGTAAGTGCTTCCATCGGTGCAGATGAAAGGGCTCACTGGCCTTAACAAGGTCACAAGCAAGCAGCTTGCTGTGGGGCAGGTGGGGATGCTGTTTTAGCAAGGCCAAGCTCATGATGCTTTCAGAAAGGCCAATCTAACCAGTGGTCTCCAACTTTTTGGCACCAGGGACCAGTTTCATGGAAGACAACTTTTCCGGGGGAGTGGAGGGTGCAGGCGGGAGCTCAGGCAGTGATGCACGGCTGGTTCCTAAGAGGCTGCCGCCTATGAGTTGGGGACTGCAGGTCTGGGCGACACAGACCTAACATCAGCACATGTTAGGTTAGGGTAGACACAAAAGAAGATTCCGGAGTTGCTCCATCTCAGTGCCAACAAAGAGCCAAAGAAAACAAATTCCAGAACCACCAAGTGAGAGTCAGCATTCTAGACTAGTTTCAAACGCAAGCTAACCCTACATGTATGTGCGTCTTAAGGGTTAATTCTAGCACAAATCCATGAAGCAACATGAATCTCTTGAAGCCATACTCTAATACAGAACAAATCATTCTTGAATTCTAGACTTTACTAATTATTTCCAAACTTGAGATTATAAGCATCAACCAACAATGCCTCTCCACAAAAGTCCTGTGTTGATTCTGAAAACCTCACTTCTAATGTGCCAAAAACAAATAATGGAAGAAAGGAACTAACAGCCAAGCACCAAGTTGCCAAGTCTCACCCTTCAATGTAAAATTTGTATGTCATCTTTCTTATTCCTGGGGCCTGGATCCATTGGTAATTTATTGATGATCAAGTATTTCTTAACTCCCTAAAGCATGAACTCCACTCACTTCAACAAACCAAAATCTCCTTCTATATTTTCCTTCCTTGCAAGTACAAAGTCATCACTGTTGCAGAAGTTCTCTAAAATGGATTGGGGGGAGGAGGGAGCCCAAACCCGCAGGGAAAGACAAGCTAAATTTTCAGAAGCTACACAGGCTTTCCTGAGCCAACTCAAAGGGTTCTTGAAAAGCAGAAGCGATAAGAAACTCACAGTTCAAACAAGTGCTTGCCGACTTCCGCATCAACCGCGCTGAGAGGATCGTCCAGGAGGTAGATGTCGGCGTCTTGATACACGGCTCTAGAAAAACGTGTAAAGGGACATCAGAAGGCGCCACGCTTCCCAGCTCCTACCTAGGAAGCATAACCACGCTCAACAACGTGGATGGAGATTCCAAACACCCATGGAATCATCGCAGACAGACGCTTCACACAGAGCCGAGCACAGAGTAAGTGGGTAGCTCTAGAAGTACAAAAGACACCAGCACAGCGGTGGCTGAAGCTTGCCTTACCTTGCTAGGTTTACACGTGCCTTCTGCCCTCCACTCAGCGTGGTTCCCCTGTCTCCTATCACAGTCAGGTCCCCATCCTCCAAAAGCTGTAAATCCTACATGGGAGAAAGAAAAGGGGGTGAGGGATGAATAACTTGTGTTCTACTATTATCCTAAATTTTGCATGTCAATTCTGCAAACATATACACATATTTGATCAACAGCAATGGAGATATTTCGTGGTGACTAAATTGTAACTTTCGCCCTTTCAAAAAAAAAAAAAAACTCTCAGGGTGTTTTATTTTAATGCTGTAGTTCATCACAGCATCTATGCGCTTAAACATTTTAACAGGTATTTACTGAGTAATGACTATATGTCAGGCCTGGTTCTAGACACAGTAAATTTAGCAGTAAACAAAGTTCCTAGAGTTTTCAAGGTAGATGGCTGACAATAAAAAGTTACTGCAAATGCAAGCGGTAAGAAATGCTAAGAACCATGGCAGGGTGCGGTGGCTCATGCCTGTAATCCTAGCACTCTGGGAGGCCGAGGTGGACGGATTTGATCGAGGTAAGGAGTTCGAAACCAGCCTGAGCAAGAGCGAGACCCTGTCTCTACTATAAATAGAGAGAAATTAATTGGCCAACTAATACATATAGAAAAAAATTAGCCGGGCATGGTGGCGCATGCCTGTAGTCCCAGCTACTCGGGAGGCTGAGGCAGCAGGATTGCTTGAGCCCAGGAGATTGAGGTTGCTGTGAGCTAGGCTGACGCCATGGCACTCACTCTAGCCTGGGCAACAAAGGGAGACTCTGTCTCAAAAAAAAGGAAGGAAGGAAAGGAAGGAAAGGAAGGGAAGGAAGGGAAGGAAGGGAAGGAAGGGAAGGAAGGGAAGGAAGGGAAGGAAGGAAGGAAGGAAGGAAGGAAGGAAGGAAGGAAGGAAGGAAGGAAGGAAGGAAGGAAGGAAGGAAGGAAGGAAGGAAGGAAGGAAAGGAAGGAAGGAAGGAAGGAAGGAAGGAAGGAAGGAAGGAAGGAAGGAAGGAAGGAAGGAAGGAAGGAAGGAAGGAAGGAAGGAAGGAAGAAAGAAAGGAAGAAAGGAAGAAAGGAAGAAAGGAAGAAAGGAAGAAAGGAAGAAAGGAAGAAAGGAAGAAAGGAAGAAAGGAAGAAAGGAAGAAAGGAAGAAAGGAAGAAAGGAAGAAAGGAAGAAAGGAAGAAAGGAAGAAAGGAAGAAAGGAAGAAAGGAAGAAAGGAAGAAAGGAAGAAAGGAAGAAAGGAAGAAAGGAAGAAAGGAAGAAAGGAAGAAAGGAAGAAAGGAAGAAAGGAAGAAAGGAAGAAAGGAAGAAAGGAAGAAAGAAAGAAAGAAAGAAAGAAAGAAAGAAAGAAAGAAAGAAAGAAAGAAAGAAAGAAAGAAAGAAAGAAATGCTAAGAACCTGACTTGGGAGGATGAGAGTGACAGAGACACCGATGATCCCCTGCTACATAGTCCTAAGTGGCTTTTCAGACTGCAGCAAAACCTCTTGCAAACCATCTAAGCCAACGTACTCATTTTGCAGCAGAGACGCCAGGGGCCCAGAGAGGTAACACGATGTGTCCAAAATGACAAGGAGTAAGGGATGAAGCCGGGACTTCTGCTCTGTTTCACCTCTCCACCCCGGGGCTGTCATTCTGCCAAAGAAGGGAATGTGTGCAGGGAGGGTAACAGTCCATGCGTATAGACATCACAGAACAAACCGAAAAATCACTATGCAGCCCAGCCTGGGGACCCCGTTCCCACTGGAGTCTGCCTGCCATGCAGAAGCCCACGACACCGCCCACATTACTGGCCCAGCCCTCGCAGGTGGCTGTGGAAGATGCCAACGGACAGCCACCATCCCAACACCTGCTACCCCCCAGAGACGTGGAGAAGAGAAAGGCAGGCAGGGCTGGGCTGACCTCGGAATCAGGCATCAGATGTGAGTATCAGAAGCTGACCCTGACCAAGGTAAAAAAGGAGATGCTTGTCATGCCTGTAATCCTAGTACTCTGGGAGGCTGAGGCGGGCAGATTGCTCAAGGTCAGGAGTTCGAAACCTGAGCAAGAGTGGGACCCCGTCTCTACTATAAATAGAAAGAAATTAATTGGCCAACTAATATACATAGAAAAAATTAGCCGGGCATGGTGGTGCATGCCTGTAGTCCCAGCTACTAGGGAGGCTGGAGCAGGAGGATCACTTGAGCCCAGGAGATTGAGGTTGCTGTGAGCTAGGCTGACGCCACGGCACTCACTCTAGCCTGGGCAACAGAGTGGAACACTGTCTCACAAAAATAGAAAAATAAGGAGATGCTTGAGAACGAATTTTGTTGACATTCCACCTTCATAAATAACCCAGATTTTACTCTATTTCTGCTTTGTAAACATCCTCAGTTGAGACTGGCATGGCAGAGAGGAAAGGGAATCTGGAGCCAGGCAGATGGGGGTTGGAACTTGATCTGCAAAAGGGTGTGTCACTTCATCTCTCTAACCCTCCCTCTTACCAACCATAAAATAATAATAATATTGAAGACACTGCAAAGTATAGCAAAAGATTAAAAGCTCACAGATGTTTTGTGTGCATACGCATGTGTGAGACAGAGAGAGGGAGAGAGATAATTAAAACATGGTGGACCTCGACTAAATGGGAGCTATTACCATTACCATCCTACATTTGCTTAACCCTTTTCTTAGATATGTATGCTATTTAATACAAATCTAGTTCATTGCTGCTAACGTGATGTCATTTCTGCAAACACATAAATAACCCAAGAGAAAGCAATAAAACCTCTTTACACAGGCAATTTTTTTCGACATCACCATAAAATGCTACTCACCTGATACAATCTGTGATGTTCAAGCCATTGTTCCTGCAAAAATTACTCATCCCTCCCCAAGCTGCTTGGAAGCCTTCTGCATCACTCCGATCACAGTGTGTGGCAGCCTTTTCCAGACTGTATAAAATAACAGCTGGAAGTCCAGGCCGCACTGAACAGACCCTGGGGAGAGCCCTTTACCCCCATTATTCGCTGACTTTTATGACCCAAAGAGGGTAACATACCTCTCTTCAGTTTTTACCTTTCTTTTTTGCTAACCTATATTCTACTAGATAAGCTCAGTTTTTACCAATCATCCAGCAACTTTATTAAAATCTCAACAAATAATTACACACTTCACCTTGTCATTTTCTGCAAAACTCAAATGTTACTTCTGAAAGCAATCTCTCTCCTGGTGAAACGAGGCAGTATTAAAAAGAAACTTGTAAACATGCTATTTTCTCTAACTAATAAACTGCAAGTCAAAAATGAAGTGGGGAGGGAAACCCATGGTCTGAAAGCGACCTAAGTTAGAGACATCAGCCAAACACCACGTGCAGATCTCATTTGGAGTCTGATTCAGGATGATGGGTAATCTTTCTTTCTTTCTTTTTTTTTTTTTTTTTTTTTTTTTTGAGACAGAGTCTCGCTTTGTTGCCCAGGCTAGAGTAGCTCACAGCAACCTCAAAATCCTAGGCTCAAGCAATCCTATTGCCTCAGCCTCCCGAATAGCTGGGACTACAGGCATGCACCATCATGTCCAGCTTATTTTTTCCATATATTACTTGGCCAATTAATTTCTTTCTATTTATAGTAGAGTCGGGGTCTTGCTCTTGCTCAGGCTGGTTTCAAACTCCTGACCTCAAGCAATTCGCCCACCTCAGCCTCCCAGAGTGCTAGGATTACAGGCATGAGCCACCGCGCCCAGCCGGGTAATGTTTCTTAATGGGATAACTAAAGAATTGTAAACATGGAGTAGACAGTTAAGGACAACAAGGAATTTTGGTCATTTTTTTTTTAGGTGTGACAATGTGGTGATGTTTTCTTCAAATAAGTTCTTATATTTTAGAGATTACATAATATAACATTCAAAGGTAAAACACTATACAGTCTAGGGTCTGCTTCAGAAAAAATCTGGATAGGGTAGGGCTGGCAGACGTCAGCGGGCAGGCATGAAGCCAGATTGGCCACAAGTTGATCATGGCTAAAGCTGAGTGATGGTGCACGGAGCTTCAAGCACTATTCTCATCCGGAAGCAGTGGCTCACGCTTGTAATCCTAGCACTTTGGGAGGCCAAGGTGGGCAGATTGCTCCAGGTCAGGTGTTCAAAACCAGCCTGAGCAAGAGCGAGACCCCATCTCTACTATAAATAGAAAGAAATTAATTGGCCAAATAATATATATAGAGAAAAAATTAGCCGGGCATGGTGGTGCATGCCTGTAGTCCCAGCTACTTGGGAGGCTGAGGCAGCAGGATTGCTTGAGCCCAGGAGGTTGAGGTTGCTGTGAGCTAGGCTGATGCCACGGCACTCACTCTAGCCTGGGCAACAAAGTGAGACTCTGTCTCAAAAAAAAAAAAAAAAAAAAAGCACTATTCTCTCCACTTTTGCAAATTTTTCTACTTGTCCATTTAAAAAAAAAATGTTCCAAGTGAATAAAACTTGACAAAACAAAACCAAACCCACACAAAAGCATACTATGATTATCATTATTACATTGGTATGAAAACAACAGAGAGAGACAGAAAGAGTGTGTGTGTGTGTGTGTGTGTGTGTGTGTGTGTGTGTGTATCTATGTATTTACCTGGAAGACTGGCTCAAAGTATTAAATAACATTCAAAGATCTTACAAAATTATTTTTTAAAAAATTTAATAAAACTTTGACATTTAACCTAACACTAATGTAACTTGAAATTCCGCAGTCATCACTCACCTTTTTCAAAGCACAAGCCTTTATTACTTTTTCATAGCGTTCCTTTTCATATTTCTTCCCAAATAAAATATTACTCCTCACAGTTCCCGAAAACACCCAGGGCTGCTGAGAAACATAGGCGATTTTTCCATGCACGCTGACCAGCCCCTGACTCGGCGGCAGCTCCCCAAGCACGGCACTTAACAGCGATGACTGAAACAGATTGCAAAACACACATGTGCACTCAACACTCAGGGCAGAGTAAGCCACTACAACACAGCCATGCCCGGCCCTGGGGTTGGATAAACATCATTCATTCTTTCACTTAAAATAAGATAAAGTACAGCACTCAAAGTTGTGATAAAAAACTGGAAATAACACCACTGGGTCAATGAATAAACTAATGACTTACAAGGAATATTCACAAAATGGAACGCAACAATCTACTCTGCCCAAATGACTTTCCTCCAAATGAAACGGTATTTGGAACAAAGAGTAATTAAGAATGTTTATAGCAACTGAGTAGCACAGCATGATATAGTTTTCACATATCTTGATATTGAATGCAGTTGTTCCAGCATCAAGGCATCCTTTACTGGACAAAGTACTTGGTTCCAGAAATGTTATGCGTAAATAATATATCCTATTCACTAGGAAAGACTTTTATTTAATGGAACCATGAGATCACATTTCTGGAGTGCAAATTTCAATCATAAAGGAAATAGCAATCACTCTATCAGTTATACATTCTGTATTTAGGTTTTTGTATTAGGTTCTTTAAGAAAGCATGAGACTAAGTGTGCATGCTCATTTCCTTCAAATCCTTTGCAACATACAGATGTGATGGGTCTGTGCCTACCATTATCAACCTTACAACACTGAACTGAAATCACCTGTTTGCGTATCTGTCCCACCCCAGAAACTGGCAGCTTCTTTCTGGAAGGCAGTAGCATCTAGGTCTTGCTTACTTTTTGTATCTTTTGCCCCCAAACAGGTCCACACACCTGGCTGCATATTTACTAAATGTGCATCCATCTGACTTGGAGAAGTTATAGGAAGAAATGAGCCCTCACAACTTCCCAATGTTGTGCACCAAGGGTCCACTCTAACAAAAGCAAGTCCCCACTTTCTCAGCCATTCCACCCTGAAGAGGAGTCACATAAATAATTCCCTTCACTGAGATGTCCAACCTCCAGACCAGGTGT